>NW_013550601.1:2196183-2432711 GCF_000835555.1 Rhinocladiella mackenziei CBS 650.93
GTGGATACATCCTTCACAGGTATACTTGAGGTGGTGGTGGTAGAGGTGCTCATGCTGCTGGTGGATACATCCTTCACAGGTATACTTGAGGTGGAGGTGGAGCTGGTGCTGGTAGAGGCACTCATGCTGCTGGTGGATACATCCTCCACAGGGATGCTGGAGGTGGTGGTAGTGGTAGTGGTGCTTATGCTGCTGGTGGATACATCCTTCACAGGTATGCTGGAGGTGGTGGTCGTCATGCTGCTTGTGGTTGTATGGTCAAGAGTCAAGCGGGTTGTAGTTGTCTCAGGCCAATCAGACCATGCAGTCTTATTGCCATATTGACGCCCAGCTAGTTTACCTTCAGGGAGAGCCTCCGCCAAGGTCAAAGAAGCCAGCAAGAATGCCACTGTTTTGAAATGCATTTTTGCCTGTTAATTCGCCGGTGCTCTTGTGGTTGGGGTCTCGTTTCGGGTGTTTTCTGGAGCCTGTCAAAGTGTCTCGGGTCTGTCTCTTCTGTCTATGGCGGAGTCAACCCGCAGGAAAGAATGTCAAATGTATCAAAAAAGGAGTGACCGGAGGAAAAAGGAGCGACTGACGTCTCTGGGACGTTGAAGAAAGATGTAAACAAAAGAGTGACAAGGAGTCGAGATGAGGCTACGAGCAAAGGAAAAAGAGAGTCGAAGGAAAATGAAAGAGAAGAAAAGGTACATGCGAGCGAATTCACCATTTTGGTAATTGGATGGATAGGAAATTATAGGAGCATGGGAGGTTGCGAATGAGCCGGGTAATCCCAGGCGTATCCAGGGCTGGATGTTCGATGGTAGATCCAGTATGAAACAAAGACCGATAAACGGGAAAACGGTCGGCAGGGAGGATCGATGGTTGGGAAGTGGGACTGATTGGGACAGGAGGCGAGGAGACTGGTGTCGCACGAGTGGTCACGGTGGTCCTGAAGGTGGTCCAGATGGTAAGGAGAGAAGAAAAGAAAAGGTGGAGGTCTGTTAGTGACCAGGGGTGACGAGGAGAATCTTCATGTTTGAGATCCAGGCAACAAGGCGCCTGATTGGCGGGAATTCGACTTAGCCAGCGCCAAACCCGATTTCGCCAAGTAATTGGTGCCAAGTCTCAACCTTCTCCTAAAGTCAGAACAAGAAGCTCTTATCTGCTTTTTCCACTACGACTAACCAGGGCACAAAACACTGGAGAAAGTTGCCATCAAAAAGCAGGATTGGGGAAATTATATCAGACCCGGCATCCCCAGCAAAAGAGAATCCTCTCCGAAACCACATCAACTCTGAGTCTTGTCTCACATCCAATCGGCAATCTGCCTGTGCTACGGAAAGGAATGCACGTCAACTCCCCTTGTGGAGAAATGTGATGGACCTATGGTATAATTTGCTGGGCTAGATTCCTGGTCAAGGGGCACGTTGGTCAAGGTTTCTCATAGCTGACGACCTCGCCATACCCATGTCTTCGCTCGACAATCGGAGATTTCAATTTGGTGTGACATGTCAGACATAGGAACACCACTCATTGCGAGCGCCTCTGCAGTTGAGAGTCACTGTTACTCAAACGCCGGGCTTGAGTTATTTGCATGGCCTTTTCTTGGTTTTTTGGAGGGGGGAAATCCAATTGAAAGGCATTGGGTTGGTCATGTCGGCAAACCGGTGGTTATCAGTTTGAAAAATTGATGATCTGCCAGGGTTAAGTGCTGCTAAAAGGAAGAGCATACGCGTTCCATTATCTCTGCATTTCACTCCCTGGCATTCTCTTCACGGGAACAATTTAAACTGAATCGATCAACAAGGTTCTTGTTCAAGCTTTGTGATTAAGATATCAGCCCAGGCCCTGGGATAGGAAGAAGCCAATCTAGGCTCTGGAGCGCACCATGAAAAAAAAACAAATTGTCGGCATCTCATCTCGGGTAGGCCTTTGAGGAACTTCCTTTTCTACTGCAAATCTTCGTGTCTTATAGCTACCTAACATTGATGGGGCTCACCCTCATCTACAAATTCGTCGTCAGCGGCATCAATTTCAAACATGTAACACTCACTCACTTTTGATCATCTTCTTCATGGCCAGCACCAAGCTGACCGTCATTACTGCAAATCCAAATACAATGCAGGCCACCGCTGGTATGGTCCTCCAGCTTCTAGTACTTAACTTGAGATAGCACAACGGTGGTAAAATGTAGGCAAGGGCACAAGCGCTGGTGGCTCCGATCAATTCAAACACAGCTCCAAGATCACAAGTGATCAAGCTGATGCCCATGGCACTAATCACTAGAGCACTGGTGAAAATCAAATGTCGATTGGGCTGATAAGGCTCTTCGGGAAACCAAAAATTGTTCATCACCTCTCTGCAAACGAAACATTCCAGTGGAAGTGTGGTGAGCATGTTGAGTCCAAAACATAATCGGGCAATTTGAACCATTAAGTGTCCTTGCGAAGGAAAATTGTTCAACACATTCCCCTTGGTTCGGTCACCAAATGTAAGGAATCCTGCTAACGCCATGACCAGGCATGCCACCAGCGAGGTAAAGGTGCTGTAATGCGTTACAGTGGAGAAACGATCCAGTGTCGGTGTTTTGAGAGAGCCGTAGATAAGCAAGGAGTTATGGTGGCAGACAAAAGCTGCAGCGGTTAGAAAAAATTCATCACCGTGGAAGTATTCGTACCGAAAGAGATCACCCCTACTGCCTGGAAAATGCCATCATTGACAAACAATAAACCCTTGAGATCTCCTCGTAGATCTGGATCGACAACGGCTCCTTGAGTGACGACCGTCACAATGATTATGAGCATACTGATCAACGCCAAAGTAGATGCTTTGGAAAGCTGTGTCGTCAGCAGTCGGCCGCTGGACAAGGACGAGAGGTAGTCTCACCTTCGCAATATCCCTGTACAAGCTCAGTGGCCAGCTGATGCCGAGAATGAAGAGAACAATAACTGCCCTCCTATCTGTCAGAAGCCACAGAAAAGGAACATCTCTCAGCCCGGGAATCAGTGCTTCAAGGACGTGTGGGATGGTATCTCCCACAATGATGCAGAATGCGATCATCCCGCCAAAGGCAAATGCCCACTGAGCCAGCGAGATGGCGACAAATCCACTTTTGCCAAAGCAGTGTTGCATGGTTGCCTGGAAGGAATCTGCCCCGGACAATTTGCTGTTGATCACAATCAAGCGAATTGTCCAATCTACCGTAATTGTAAGTCCAACAAGCAAAAGCATGCCCATGGTCAGACCAGCTTGACGAAAAGCATACGGCTGACCGATAATTCCGGCTCCAATGATGGAGTTGGCCATGTTCATGAACGCACTTCGCATCCCACTCTTAGGCCTGGCATTAGGCAAATAATCCTCGGGCTGGAAGGCTTCCGACCGAAAGGGAGATTCGGCCGGCGGTGTGATATCGGTCAGGAGCGATGCACGTTGACTGGGTGAGTTGAGATAGTCCTCCTCATCCATCCATTCTTCGGGCGAATGTCCATTTGCTTGATCGTCGCCCAGATCGAATCGTACTCGGTGGGTAGTTCGAGGGGTGCCATCAGGTCGAGGCTGGGAAAGGGAGGATTGTCTCTGGGCAGGAGGACGGGCCGCATTGACGGAGCCAGCGGACGAGTCTCGAGTCAATGTAGGAGCGTCCTCCGTTGAGGAGAGAAGGGGAGCATGGCTTTGGCTCTCGAGCTTGCCGTTTGGAGTGCTTGTGACGGATCCATCAGAATCTTCGTCATCTGCTGTCATCTCGCACAAATTGCATCTCGCCTGTTGAGGGAACAGGAAGCGTGGATATTCATCAGAATTAAAAAAGAAAAACGAGAGTTGTCATCTTCCATCCGAGCCCTGAGCCATGCACGTGCTGCCAAGGCATCCAATCGGCGCCTTGCCGATACAGGGCCAAGGCTTCAGCCTCGTTCGACCTTGCCAGCCACCAGGGCCCTTGACAAGCGCAAACAGAAAATTACGCGCATTTCAATCCAATGGAGAAGGGGAAAAAAAGAAGACAAAAATTTAAACGAACGACTATTTTTGGTGGTATGAAATGAGCGTCGTAGCTATGCTGAGTAATGACCGTGGTTCTTCTGCTGAAGACACAAAAGCCTCAAGATAACGCCAGACCGGTCTTTCGCTGCTGAAAACATGTACAAGCTCGCCATATCTAATTTTTGTGTCGTTGCCTAAAACACCTTTGTCTATGCCCTCCCGTAAATCATGTTCATGGAACCCTCCGCCTGCTTTCGTTGTTTTTCACACCATTTCCTTGTCCATTTCTTTGACAGGTGAGGTGCCAAACGTAATCCTTCGCTCCCTGATATCTGTCCGGTAGTATCCCGATTTTTCCTCCGATCGGCCGTCGGAGAATTGGAAATTCGGTTGAGGCCAAGCACTCTGCTGGGGCAAGCTGTGCTGTACGAGGGGTCCAGAAATATTCGCGGCCCCTGATCGGCTGAACCGATTGTTAACCACAAGACTTCGTCTCTTAGGGTCGCTGGAACGTCGGGCATTCTTAGGTATAGGTTCATGCTCACTGAGAACGTTCACCTCAACGGGGCCACATTCGTCCTGAATTGGCGCCACACCACGCCATTTTAGGAAGGCGTTGAGTGCGGGGATTGAGAGACCGTGGACAATAATGCTGAACAGGACAAGCCAGTAAACAACCGGTATCATCACCCGAGTGAGGACGTTTTCTTCGACCGTAAGCGCCTCTCCTGACTCCGGAAACAAGTGCCGTGTGTGTTCGACGTAGAAAACGGCACCAATTCCAATCGGACCGAAATATCCCATGAAGAGCGCTTCTTTCCAGTCTTTACAAACTTCAGGATAGAGTTTGTAGGTGGCTAAGATGGCAGGAATTCGCCGGAAAAGCAGAACGAGAATGCCCAACCCAATCAAGCGGGGATAGGTGAGACCAGTGCCGTTGGGATCGTTAAAGTCGGACCACGGGATGATTGTACCAATGTACATGAAGCCGCCGAAATTCAGTAGGACATCAACGCAGGAGTTTACCTCATCGTGCCTTGCTTCAGTTTCGGCCAAGTATTGACCATCCCAGTTGAGAGCATTGCCCGCAACAAAGCAAGCGAGAAGGTCATCGGTGCCCAGGGCACCACAGGTGCCGACAATGAACAGTCCGAGCCCAGTAGGCCATAGCAAGTAGGACTCGGTGTCAATCCACTGCCTTTCACCAAGTCAGCAAGAATAGCATATCGGAGTCTTCGTAACTTAGCTGACTTTCGAAGTGCGTGTCTGGTCAGATACAAGCTCCCAAACCCGCAGACGGCACCGTAAGCGACAGACATGAGAACAATATAAAGCCACGTCTCAACAGTCCATTCAGTAAGAGCCTTTCCTACGCCGCCTCCTAAACGACCGACGTCCTCTTCAGACTCTCGGACGACCAACATAGCGCGAGCCAGCAAGTGGCTGACGCCCTCAGTAACATTGTGGACCAGTTCTTCGCCTCCCTCTTTGGCATTCAGTGCCGCAGCATGATCTGCCATCTCTTGCTCCATGCCCGGATATTCGGCGTGACGGATGAGGTAGACAGCCAACATCAGAAATGGGAAGCCAAATCCGTCGTTGGCTCCAGCTTCTGATGATATAATTTCTCGCAATTGACGACGAACATACTTGTCGGCAAAAGGCCCTTTGGCAATTGCTTGAGAAAGGATTGGATCGGTGCAAGTAACGCAAGATCCAATGACGAGGCCGGCGAGTAACGAAATCTTGGGGACAGTGGCAAGCATGCAGGCTGTGGTACATAGCCACATGATAGTCATGATGAGGATAAGAAGCATGAGCATTTCCTTCCATCTGCGCAGTTGGTATTTCGCTGGCAGTTGGAAACCAGCAATGACGAGCTGGACGCCAATGACCACACGACACATTCCTAACGTGATTGCATTCTGTTGGCCTTCCGTAGCAGAGCCCCATCGAGTCGAATCGAGGAATTTAGCTGCTATGGGACCTAAGATGATGCCAAACGCCACAGCAGGAACTTGTGGCAGTCAGAAAACCGACAGAGATAAGGTCAAATGGGATCTTTCGCGCTTACGTGCTTCACCGAGATACCAGACTTGCTTGATCTTTACAGATTGGAAGCCATAAGCGACGATAAAGAAGCCCAGTACGGCAATCACAATGTTGAGCTCGCTAACATCAAGGACAGGCATGATGAGATTTGTCGGGCACCCCCAACACGGGCGTTGGAAAATCGCAAAATTGGGAGAACGCCGAACGGTACATCAACAATGCAAGAATATCGGCTTGAAGGAGGGGCCAAGGATGCAGAAAACAAAGATGAAGACGAAAACTGTGAAAAGGAAGAGCAAGGGATTCAGCAATGACGGCTGCCAGCAGCCTCGAGGTAGCCTTTGTTTTTGTTGAAATGGACTGAACAAAGAAAACGGGAGGAATGGGATGTGGAAAAAGCAAAGCCTAGAGGTGATATCCCGATATACACCAAGAGGTGAGGCCCCAGGGCGATTCCAAATGGTTTGCGGGCTGTGAGCCATGGCCAAGCTGATCGACGGCCAAATATTGCTCCCCTGAGACGATGTGTTGACGTGCTCCACAAGATCAGTGACATGTTTTTGTTTTAGATGTTCGAGGTCCAAGACTGAGTCCCGGTGCCAAGCTGGGAATCAATTCTTCAACTGGGCTAAAGGGTAACGAGGCTGCTACAAGCAGATGAAGCCAAGATGTCAGAGATAGGAGGGACAAGCGATTGTCATTGCCTGTGGAGCAGCGGAGCGGAGCTGGAACTGATGCCCAGCTCTTGGCGAGGCTGCCGTGAAACGTCCTTCCACTTGGCCAAGATTTTGTCAAGGTTCTCTTCCTGGCGTCTCGCCCTGGGACTTCCAATCATGGCTCTAGATTTAGCTACATAGCTAAGAACCCCATAGCACCAGGTCGAGATTTGGACAACACTCCTGGGACTTCTTGCTGCGACTTTACAGTTGCCGGTTTCATAGGATGTGTTATCGTGTTTTACCAGATCCGTTTCATTAACAGGAAAGTCAGAAAAGGGCCCTGGCTTGAGCCTATCACTATCGCCAAGCGCATTTAATCTCGGCCTTATTGAATATTAAGTCTTGTTCAAATCAAGTTATTTCCTGGCGGAGCTTCTGGACCATCAAGCGATCGATTAGTTGGCCGAGAATGTTGGCCAATGCAATGTTGTGCCAGGACACAATGCCGACATCTCCTGGCTGACTGCTTGTTCTCTTGATGCAAAGTTTTACGGCCAAGACCTTGATTTTGTTCTCCTTTGTGCATCAATAGAATCCGAGGTTTCAAGTGGGGGGGATTTTCGTGAGAGTGCGTGCCAGAGCGGCGGGGAACATTGAGCCAGCTCAAAATATAGTAAAGATTTTCCCATTGCATCCTGAAATTGTCAATTAAACGGGACGTCCTCACAAATCCACACTTGAATCATAATTTTTCAGGCCCGATATGTGACTTTTGGGGCACGAGAAAGTCCGTGACGTCTGGTGGTCCGCCAAGTGCGCCGTGCTGGGGAAGAACACCAGAATTAGCCATGCTGGAGATGACGACCTGCGACAACACCCAAGTCGGCAACTTGCAGTAACTAGAATATAAGCATATGATCAAATGGATGCCAATCATCTCGGAAATTCGCCCAAGAACTCAGGCTGGGCCGTAGGATAGAATCGACCGTGTTGAGGAGTTACGGCACATGAATAGCCTTGATTCCAGTAAAAAATGATTTTGGCAGTGGCGAGTCGTTTTGAAGAGTTAGCTGTAGCCAATGCTCAAATCCGAAGGAGCGTAAAGGACAAGTCTGCGGACTCTTGGATAACAGATGTATTAATTTTGGAAACACAGCGGTTGTAAACAGCAAAGGCATAACATATGCTGTATCGTAAAAGGGGAGCTTGACCCATAACGGAGTTTGTCTTGATGGTGCACAGCCCACCCGAAAGTCATATTGTACCCTCAATCGAGAATAGGAGTCCAGTCTTCGCTTTTGAAACAAGTTTCGAGTGGAGCTACTTTGTCAGCGATTCCAAGCTGGACAACACGTTAGCAATGACTTCACCAAAGCCGAGCGAACAACCAGTATGTGGGTGGACAAGACTGTTTTGCGAATTCAGTCCGGCGCCGAGAGAGCTTACATCCATGAGATGAAGAACGCCCAGATCTCCGCCGTTGTACCCGAATTCTTCCATAGAAGCAAAAGGATCGACAAGCTCATCCTTTGCTAAGTCAACCCCAGCCAAATTCCTCATCTCTTCCTTGGTCGGAGTTCGATGGACTTCTTTGCTAAGGGACACTCAAAGGTTTTGACCAAGCGTCCATGAATTCCCGCCAGCTGACGAAGCGACTTATACCCGAACAAGGCATTTCTAGGCTCGGTATCCACAAACGCTTTGACCATTGTGCCGGTGTCCTTCTGCGTCCACACGAAAGGCAGCTTTGTGGCACTCCGTGGTGATCGTTTGATAATCCAACATGAAGGACAGTAGAATGTCAGCTTCTATGGCAGCGAGAGTTACCAAGAACATACAACATTTGTCCGACTTGTGCCTCGAGGCATGGTTCGTCAAGACAAACAAGATCCTGCCCCATGAAGCAGGGTGGAAGATTTGTAAAGAGGTATGCGCGCTTGTTTGCAGCTGGCAGTCTGCAGATCTAGATACGGCCGATGGTGCGGTAGATGGGAGTGGATGAATGAAGACAACAGGTAGAATGGTAATAATGATTTTGGCCAAGCCGGCCGAACGGTCTGTCTTGAAGATCGCCCCTTTTCTTGTTTCTCCTCGAAGGAGTAGAGTGCGCAAGGTATCTGGTTTAATTCTCAATGATATGTCTCTCATGTAGACAATTGGACTGGTGCCTCTCTGCCTCGGTCCTAGATTATTTACTACACGTTTCTCTGCTTAGAGACAGACTCCGCTGATACGGTTCTCACAACATGGAATTTACAATTTGAGCCCGACCAAAAGTGCTAGGAATAATACCGAGACCATATTTAATGTCGTTTCAGGTGCTGCGGAGGTGCTCGACTGCCCGAATGGACTGCTGTCATCTGCTCCAGCCGAAGTCGTTGTTGTCGCACTGGCTGACTCCGTTGAGCTACTCCCGACTGTCGACATAGTCACGGCTGTCGATGGCCTCGAAGCCGCCGTATTGGAGGCTGTAGGCATCTTGCTAGATGCGGGTGCGCTGGATGAGGATGGAGAGGTCGTGGTGGATGATGCGCCCCCCCCGTCGGCTGCTGACTCGGTCCCAAAACCTATCCTGTTGTTGTCGAAGTCAAATACGGTGTATACGTTTTTCAGAAAAACATCCCCCAATATCCATTCATTGGGTCCGAACGCTTGGTGTCCAATGATGTTGCTCTGGCATCCGTCTCCACTTTGTCTTCCTACATAGTCTTTGGGGGAAACCGGGTACTTAACCCCAGAGAAGGCGAAGTAGACGTTCGAGTCGGATGAGCAAGGGACAATGTAGACCTCGCCGTTATGAGAGCTGCCAGGAATCAGGTCATGCAGAGCCTGAGCGTCCGATGGTGGCATCAAGATATAGGACGTGCCGCTGTCGATGATGGCGGTCTTGCCATTGAAACCGACTGCTTTTCCATCCACACCAGCATCTTGGGCCGCGATTTCCCAGTTTTGGTCGTTGACGGTCCTGGAGTATCCCAGCTTGCCGTTGAATTTAGACGAATCCACGCCGCCCAACGTTATTTGACCGTCCTTGGCCCCATCCGAGCTTCGCTGAAGATGAATGCCGACAACGTTGTCTGACACATTGGCTTGTTCATCCAACACCTCCATGATGGTCGGCGTCCCAAGTGAATTGGAGCTTGGTCGTCCAAGGCCTAAAATGCCGTCCATGGCATAGTTGTTGAAGTCATCTGACGCAGAAGAGGCGAGGCCAAACCCCATCTCCACGGTGTAATTCGCCAGACTGACTGTATCTTTGGCCACAATTCCCTGCACCTCGCCAGTTCCATAACTCATACTCCAGGTTTGCGTGGTAGTTTCCAAGGTATCGGAGTCTTCACTGCCGAAGGTACTATGAATTTGACAGGCGTTGGAATCGCAGTCTGAACCCATGACCCAAGTGTTGGCTGATCCGCTGTCGATCAACATGTACATCTCTTGACCCTTTGAACCAAATTTCATGGTGGAGAAGTAGGTATAATCTGAACCGTCCTGGTTGATTGCCGCAGCATTGGGCATTGTTGGCTTTGAGGACATGACAACAGAAAATTTATTGTCTCGCTTGGTCTGGAGGGGATCAGAATTGCTCAAGAAAAAAAAAGGCCGCGGACCTCCATGACTTACATTGACCTTCTTGATGTCGAGTGTTATTCTTCCCGAGTCCTCCGAGGGCGGAGGGTCAAGGTCCATAGGTATAAATCTCTTGCTTTTCCCGTCTCCACCATCACCGCTGTTATAGGGATAAAATGCAGACACACAGCTGGAAAGTAATGGTAATGATAGCCATCGTCGATGCATAGTTGGGTTTTGTGTTGGTAGGGCAAAACGAGTGCCGCATAGATGCAAGTCTTTTTCCTGCTCCGAAGATGCCCGTCCTAATTATATTACTCTCTTATTTTGTTGTTTGGTAGCCAGCCCAAGATGACGAAGATGAAGGTACGCAAGAAGTAATGGATGATGAAATCAAGTCACAGCAATCGGAACAAGCGAGAAATACTCAATTAAGAGATCCCGAAGCAGTGCAATATGATAGAAGAACAGTACCAGTAGTGAAGGAGAATGGAATCCTAGATGCATAAGTACGAATTAGAACAACTAGAACAGGAGCGAGTTAGCAGAACAAGAGGCCCGACGGCAGCCACATCGTCCCATTGACCACTGACCACCAAGGACGAAGCCAGATGCAGCGCCAGTGTCGCCATGCCAAGTGCATCTGTGCATTTCCATATTTTTTTTTTTTTTTGGAGTTTCCGAAGCGGGTCGTCATCCAGGGGTTTTGAAAGACACTTAACTGGATTGGATTCACTAGCTGGGCGTCGCTTGACTGGATGGATGGGGCCTTAGTACTAGGGTATTCGCGTACCTGGCGATCAACGTGCGTGGCCACTCGATTGGTCCCTGACTCCTTGGGAATGCGCCACGAAGCCATGGCAGTAGGCCGGCACCCAGTCCCAAACTTCTTCAGCCCCGAGACCATTTTGTTCGTATGCCCCGCCAGCTTTCGTGGCTGAAACAAAACAGGAAGCGGAGGTCGCCGAGATCTAGCCTTGATTAGATCTTGTGTCACAAAAATGGGGCGAGACGTTTCCAAACGTGTCGATTTGGCTAGGAGAACGAATGGCCTGGTCTGGAGAAGAAAAGAGAACTTGCTCTCAACTACGTCCGGAGGTATACGGAATGGTAGCATCGTTCGGCCAGGGGTCAAGCATCCAATTCTCAAGAAGTTGAAATGGTCTATCAAGAATGGAACAGGAAAGGAGGCGGTCCATTACTTGTGGGTTGTGGAGACGAGGTGGAGTTTAAGATCCGAAGCACTGCCACGCAGCTGATCGATCATAATTTCGCATCTCTGAAATGCTCAAACATTGGAACCAGCAATAACACACCGATCACAGGTTCAGAAGGTGCGCTGTGCGCAGAATTAAAAGAAGAATGTGGAGTCTCCTGTCCCACGGGATCTGTAAGACGTTTTTCAGGCTACAAAAACTTGAAGCTGTCATTATTTCACAAAGGCAACAGCGACGAGGACTGTTCATGCCTTGGCCCCCTTCTGTGGGCCGCCAAACAGATCATCGAGAAACCCAGTCCAAATTTGGCGAATAGTTTCTTCATCCTTGTCCTTAACGAATTTCCGTGCACTCTTGCCCACGGTGTCAGTTAATCCAGTGAGCATCTCGACTGACATTTCTGTCTCGTGGTGACCGTCATGCACATCACTCATGGCACTCGCCGGACTGCCCAATACATCATTCACCGTGGAGATTTGGGGCTTCATGATAGTTTCATGGCCTGGTGTGTCTTGATACCCACCGGCAGCTGAGTCAAGCTCAGGATATTTCTCCAAAACTGCTTCGGCATATTCGGAATTGATGTCAGGCAAGATGGGCACTCGAATCGTGGCGGGTTCGGGGCCATGAGAGTCCTCGAACAGTCTGGGAAGGTAAGCAAAGTCGATAGTGGAGGAATCATTGACTGCCTTCAACTTGCGCGAGGTGTTGAAGTGTCTCTGGGGACCGGTTTCAGACGGGCTACGGTTGGGTCAGTTGATCATCTCGCGAGGGAGGGAGTGGAAGTCTGACATACCCAGAAACAGGCTTCTTGGTCTGTTCAATGGCAATCCTCTTCATCGCAATCGAGAAGGCTCTTGCCTGCAGGCTATCGTGACCCGCCAATCGGTCAATCAGTTCATGCTTGGTACCCGATGCCGAGAGGGTTCGCTTCTGGCATTCTTGACGAAGGTCTTGCAAACTCCAAGGCATATAGGTCATCTTGTGGGTAGGATCGATGGGTCGCGGGGAGGCATGGACTCCGGTGATATGGAGACTCCGTTTGGCCGGGGTTGATCCGCTTGACCTCTGAAGGTTGCGTAGAGCTTTAAAGGAGGAAGCACGGGGAGCAGCCATGGTCAGTGATTCGATTTCGGTGGAGAGGTTGTCGATTTAGTGGATGGTGTGGAAGATGTTGTGGTCAATGTAGTCTTGGTGAGGAGGGTTCATGGGCAACAAGGATTGAGATAGATGAGGGTGAGAATGGGAGGTGGCCGTAGTTGTAGTCGCCAGAGGGAGGTGACGAAATGGCGGTCACGAATCACCAGAGAGGGCAGTGGCCAGTTGCAGGACGCAGTCGGATGATACGAATGTTGGTGGTGGTGAGACAAAAGGCGCTCCTTAAAGCTCGAGGTGCAGCGCATACGAGAGGGTTCGGCGTTCAATTGTCGGGGGAGGATGCACCTGCGCATTTGTTTGAGCACAGCTTCGGACCCCGCAGGAAAGACCGGAGCGAATAGGCTAAGCCGAGATGGAAACCCAGTGGAGACATCTCAACAAGCCTCCATGCCTTCCCGCCAGTGCCTGATGTGGTTAGAGGTCACGGGTGGCGCTGCAGAATCCATTGTCATTCGTGGACCGTTGCTGGGCGGTGAATGGAGAAAAGTACATTACGGAAAGCTAAGCGTATTTTGCCTACTGATCGAAAAGTGCGGAGAAGCGAACAAACAAACCGGAGCATCTCGGAATCTGATGTAGGGTCAAGGTTGTTTCCGGGAAAACGTATAAACCAGACATGCGACACACGTCACGCACGGAGCATGTAGCAGGTTGCTGGTGATATGCTAGAGTTCCGTATGTCGAATGTCGTTGTCTGCGATTTTCCCGGTGGCGTCCATAGTAGCGGTACCTGGGATTAGTTGTCAGTAGTACGGCGTTGGATCCGTGAGGCTGACGATGCCAAAATATGGCCGGCTCCACAGGCCTAGGCTGGCGCCGGGGAATGACATCCGGGATGGTACCCTACCTGTTTGTTTCCACTCAACTCAGTTCCAGAAGTCTTTCCAGAAAATCTTCAATACCATTCTGCCAGACCTTTTGCTGCGACTTGGACGGCACCAAGGGTCGCGTATCTCGTGCACTGCTACCTCGAGAGCGGGAAGATCTACCGCAAGTTTGATTGTCACCGAATTTATCTGCAATATTTCAGGTTGCAAAGAGGAATCACGAACGAGACAAGATGAACAAATGTGCTCCGTCCAGAGCCAGGACCTCGAGAAAATGGGACTGCAGAGTAACAGAAGGACTTTATGGACACCCGCTAAGAAAGAAACAATTTGTGAAGGCGGAGAGGACCTGAGCCCAATTTCTTATGAATGATTTTCTGACCCTTGCATGCGCTCTTGATATATTTTTGCTGTTTCTTGCCTGCACAGACATG
This sequence comes from Rhinocladiella mackenziei CBS 650.93, assembly GCF_000835555.1. Taxonomy (NCBI): domain Eukaryota; kingdom Fungi; phylum Ascomycota; class Eurotiomycetes; order Chaetothyriales; family Herpotrichiellaceae; genus Rhinocladiella; species Rhinocladiella mackenziei. The sequence goes on from NW_013550601.1 coordinate 2,210,067, forward strand.
GTCAACTGTTCTTCACTTTCGAAGACAAAATTTCTTACCACAGGGCCCGGATTGATTCGATATGAAGATAAACCCCCTCGATTTACTTCCCTTGATCTTGTCGTGGCCCTTTCTTCCTTCTGCGCTATGATTTCCTGTTCAGCTTTCAAGTGCAACGCAACTCGTCTTCCTTCGTTTATCTTTCCTTACTCATTCATGCCAATGCAAGCTGGTGTCTACGTTGGATCTGGCTCCATCTTTTCGTTGGCATGCGTTGTGCTTCGCTTACCTCGTTTCTCCTTCCACTCCTCCCTCCTCGCGCACCCCAACATCATGTCGATGCGGACTACCATCTCTCGTGTCCCTTAAGCGCTTCCCCCTCGTTCTTGAATGAATGAACTGTCTTGAAGAATCATTCATCGAGAAAGACACCCATGCCTAGCGGGACTGCCACATCTTCTTTGACCAGATCTTCCAAGATCCAAAATCCTGTCACTTTACATTTTTTTCCCACGATGTCACCACCACAAACTCCTTCAGCTTCTCCTCTACCTTCTTCGACCCTGTACAGTATCCCAAACTCTCTCTCTCTGTTGTCGAAACACCTTCCTCACGGTGTCGGGACCTCAGCCAGAGAGGATTCCGCACTGATATCAGTAAGTCAGACTGCGCAACACCACCGACCGTACATCCTCGCGCCGATGGCTAATTCTACGAGGATAGTAACGGAGCCTTACCAAACCCTTCCTGTCCCATCCCGATAGTCAGAAAATACTTGTACAAACACCTCACTTCAAGTCCGCAATGATGCGCCGCCAGGTACGGGTGGTTCATGACGATTCCGACGACGACGACTATAGCAACTGGCCGGTGAACCGGCAAAAGGTGTTGGAGCAATCGGTAATGGAAGTAAGAGTCATCCTGCCTTGTTTCACCTGAACCCAAAGACTGATCAAATTTCAAAGAGCAATTTAGGCAATGTCGCGGCGGATTTCATCAAGCTCAACGATTATCGACGTCGAAGCTCAAACATTGTCCAAATCCGTAAATGTGATATTGAAGGTACTGAAGAGGCAAACGCCACACGTGAAGATCGACAATTCATATCAGCATGGAACAGTAAGCACCGTCTCTTTTCACACGGCCTTTGATATCTGACAAGTTTCTAGCTTGGGGTTCGACCGAAGAGGCAATGAAGACTGCGTACGGCCCACCCTCTACCGGTACAGGCAGTAGCCATCGACCCGCTTCAACGCAGAGAATGAGAGATGAAGAAGCTTTCCTCGGACGCCCGTTGACATTGGAGGACACATATGATGAGTACCCACCCAGTCATTCTCTGGAGACGTTGCGACATCGTCGGATTTCGCCTCAGACCCCTTGAATGGTGGCCGCGGTGACAACCGAGCCATGGTCATCTCACATCCTGCCACGCTCTCTGGAACTGGAAAACCGCATCGCCGTCAAACTTCAAGCATACAGTTAGTGGATCCGTCCACTTTTATGTCTCAGGCCAATAAGATCATGTCATCTCTGTCACGAGTGAGTGAGCAACCGCAGGCACAAGGCCCAAGCCCTTCCGAAGTTATCCATTCACATGAAAATGTGCCGGCCCTTCCATACGGCCCTAATCAGCCATTTACTCAGAATCCTGACCAAGATATTCGAAAGGTTCCTGTCGACGAATTGGCCTATCCCATTAATGCAGTGATCAGACCGGCTGAAATTTCTACGCACACTCATGGTGCTCCAAATCTTGCAAACCTGTCTGATTTCTCGGGGTCTCTTGGGGTTCATGAGTCTCCTGCAGCTGCTGCAACACATCCAAATACGCATGCAGATACCCTTGTTGGCCTTGGTATCGAAGGTATAGATACTCAGACTACATGTGCGAACGCAGATTTCCAGCCTACCGATGTCACTTCGCTCAAAGCAGAGCAGTGCAAGGGTGGTACTATAGAATCCACCATTTTGTCCCAGGGGCCCATTGATACGCATTTTGTAGAGGAAGGCAAAGTTCTTGTTGATGGCGTCAGATACATTCCCGAATCTGAACTTTTGCAGAAGTTGGACTTGAAAGAAGCCCTCGTGACAGCTTTCAAAGATATCGACAGTCGTGTCTCGTCGAGTCAGAAGTCCGATTCCGAGAGAGTCGACTCCAAACGAGTTCCAGTCAAGCAATTGGAGTCCAAGCCTGGCATTCAGCTGTCATTGATTTCAACAACCTCCATGTCAAGCAATGTTGTCCAATCTATCATCAAGGCCAATCCCTTCAGTCCTCGAGAACCAATTCCTCCTGCAGGCACGGCTGACAAAGCTCCACAGTCCTCTCCGTAACTTAAGAAGAATGAATTCATGCCAGGCAGTTTGAATCTGACGTTGGTTGCCGCTGTCTGTCCTGGGTTCGCTGGTGGTCCGCTTTCTTCTGGCGCTTCTGTGGCCACACCGTTCTCCAACGTTGGCACGAGGCATCAAGCTGCCATGACAGGCAAGACGATCGTTTCCAAATGGGCAGCACCTGATCTGTCGTCGTCTTTTCCAAAAAAGCATCCTGCCCCCGGACCCCTCGTCGCTGGTTCCACTGGCTCCTTGGGCACTCACGGCTCCTCCATTGGTTCATCTCAAGCCACAATCAGCGGCAGACCATTCTCTGCTCCGCAGTCACATGTCTCTCGTCCTGTTCAGTGACCAACAAACCAAATCGTGGGTGATTCACGAGTCTTTGGTCAACATGCGTCCAAACGGAACTCCCTAGCCAAATTGCCTACCGTGCCTTCCTCGGCAAAAGCACGCATACGCATCAAACCTGGTCCGGGCTTTTCCGAACTTCTCCAGCAATTACAAAAGCAGAACCCCACGACCCGAGAGGTATCTCATTGCCTGGACTGACCGCACCATCATCCACCTCAGCAGAAAACACCACCCCCAAAAAGTACCGTAAAGCCCGGCCAGACTACCGCCGCGGAGTCCGATGAAGAGCCAGATTTGTGATTCGGATGACAATGCTGCTTGTCTTCATGGTTCTGTTGACATGGGCCTTCGATATCCGGTTGTATTCTTGTCTGTGACCAAGGACCAATCGGTTCTTTTGTTCAGTTTGTCTTTCCTTCCGACATCTTTCAAGAAGCTGTTTCCAACGGGGTAATGGGACTGCCACCGAAAATAGTACTAGAGACCCCTTGATTTGTTATAGCATGGCGTGGCCAAACCTCACACTCCCAGCACGACAATCAAGCTAGGTTTCCTACCGGAGAGAGCTTTTTAATGAAACACTGTTGTGCGTCAAAATGTACAACATAACAGCAACCCTCTTTGATCCTTGCAAATGATATTGAACATTTTAGACATCATGGAGCTCGTGAAGCTGTACGGTCATGGCGGCGCGGCACACCAAGATAAAAAGAGAGGCAGGGCGTATCTGCATGCGACGACCACCGTTGACAACTGTCCGGGAGGAATTTATTTCGTTGCTTGAATAATACATGTTTCTCCCTCATGGCATATTCATTACTTTTCGTTTCATCTGCAAATTTATGTTCATCGCTCGTCGAGATCTATCTTCTCTACCCTATCGCACCGCGAACTCTGCTTTCAACATCCGCTCCGGCACGTTGTCCTACCATCCGCACGACCCATTCTTGCTGCGTGCTCCGCAGGAGTTTGAGGCGCGAAATATACAGGTCCAGCGTCTCGGGTTTGGATCGCAGGTCCATTAAGCCTGTGGTGAGAAGCCAGCGTTGAACGCGTTGAGGGTCGGAGGGGCTGAAGTCTTCGGAAGCCGAGACAGATGTCGTTGCGTCGGCCTGAGTTGGGTGAATAGCAGATTGTAATGGGTTGGTTGGTCTGGTGGTGGAACCGTTTCCCTCGTCTTCCGAGTCGGAGTCGACGTGGCGCAGGACTGTACGTCCAGCGGTCAAGTGTGGTAGTTGAGCCAAATCTTCGTCCTCTTCATCCTCTTCAACCATCGGAGCTCGTGGATTACGTGGCACATTTGGCGCCGCTGGCGGCAACTCATCATCTGATATTGATTCGAGCTCAGGTATGCTGTCGTCATCATTGTCTGCTGTCGAATTGTTCCGCTCCGCATCCTCATAGTAGTCCCAGCCTCCAGCAATCCCGAGGCCGGCGGGCGTGACTCCTTCATCCATATTCCCAGCGTCGTCCAAGTGAATTTGCAGGAGCCGTTCGAGTAAATCCTCTGGGATGTCCCCTCCAAGTTGCTCCTGGAGGTTGCGGAGAGCCGCCTCGCCTTCAGACTCGTCATTCACATCATCTGGTCTCGCAGGTGTCTGGAACCAGTTCAGGACTCGCTGCAATAAACTGCCCGTGGCCCCTGCAGTAGCTCCAGCGGCGTTGAAAATCGTTTGCATAGTCCCACCCTGTCCCGCACCGAAATTTCCGGGAGTGCGGCGTACAAAGCCTGATTGTGAGTCTGGTGGGGGCAGGATATCGGAAGAGGATGTGGGCATGGTAGTGAAGTGGCGTGGGAGGAGAGCGATGAGTGACGGGATCTCTAGGAGCATGATATGTCTGGCTTCTTCGAGGGAGACTTCGAGTTTAGGCGCTGCTGGGGCGGCTGCGATCGCTTCACTGTAATGTGATAGAGTTTCAGCAACTTCGACTAAGAGGCTGATGGTCTCCGGAGTGTTCCACAGATCCTTTGCGCGGGTGACGTAGAGCTGCGTGTACAGCTTTTCAGCGTCTGTTGATGGGAGCTTTGCCCATAAAGATTTCGGAAGAGGAGAAATGTCGAGTGCTGAGGCCAGGGCGGACAATATGTATGGGTATTTGTGCATTGCAACAGCGAGTTGTGTCCGTGACTCTCGCAGTTTGCCGGCTCTTTGATAAGCCAGAGCCAGTGAGATTTGAATGTTGGGTAAGAAATCCCATGATTGGCCATATCCGTCGTCTGAACAGAGGGCTATTAGTTGAGCATGTTGGCGCCCTCGGAGAGCAAGTTGATCGACCATCAAAGTCACTCCGTACGGGTCTGTTTGTGTATTGAGCTGAAGGAGGACCTTGGCCCATTCAAATGCTGTTCGCCAGGTTCCTCTCATCTCTAGATTCTTGATGTATCGCCAAATCGCCAGATACAATTCCCGATTTGCAGGTTTGTCGAAGGGAACTCGAGCGACGCCACTTCTCAAAGCTGCTGGGAACGAGCTGTGGACGGATTTGCCAAAGGAGAACAATGCTCGCTCTACCAAATCTCCAGATACAGCATGATCGCCTTGGTGTTTGGCAATTTCTGAAACTTGCAGCAGAGTGGCGATGTGATAAGGATACATGGAGAGCAAACCTACCATTCTTTGAGGATTCATGGATTCGACTGCCATTTGGAAATGCATCTGGGTTTCCTGATACAGGTTGTTGTGTATGATGTTATATGTTTTCTCGAAGGACACCGGATCAGGGACGTATTCCATGCCCAGCCCTCCACTGGTGGCTGAAGGCCATTCCTCCTTTCCTTGCACGAATACGTTCCGTCTTGATGCGAGGGTCCCAAGTTCTTTACCTTTGCTTGCAACACAATATCTTCCAGTCAGCGCGGTGGCCAGATCAACTCCGCCTTGCAGGTTCTGCTCTCGCCGTCGCTGGTGACGAGGTGCGGACCGCGACTCATGTTCTTCCAGTGCGATATTGCCAAATAAACTCTTCATCTCATTTACCGGGTTAAGATTATTTGCGTCAATAGCGAGTAGTTTCGTGGCTGTTGCCTCCCAACTAGGTGTTTGTTCGACCTCAACTAGTACTGGATATCTGTGTCCGTGTTTTGCCGCCAACTCTCGCAGCGCTCGGTCAACTTCATCCCCCGACACGTCCTTTTCTTCCGTGGGTTGTGTGTGCTTAACGCTACCCTTTTTCTTCCCTTTTTTCCTCCTTTTCTTTGACTTGGTGGATGACGCTTGGTTGGATTGTGATCCATCCTCCGCTTGAGGTTCTGTGGGGGCGTTCGGACGTGCTATCGCCTCCCGCTCTTTTGAATCCGGTTCATCTTCATCACCGACATCCTCTAGCATGTCAAAAGCATTTGCAGGTCGAGATGGAGTAGAGATGTGCCCTGGTATATCATCATCTTCTGACTCTTGGGTCTCTTCGTAGGCTGTTTTGGCCGCGGCGACTTGTCTTTGTAGCTCCTGCTCTCGCTGGAGTTTCCGTAGGGCTCTGGAGGACATCTTGATTCGGCAGGAAGAGTCTGGACTCTGCTGGGTGGTAAGAGAGGTTGAAGTGAATTATTTGTATGGAGCGGCAAAGTGACGTGCATTTGCACGGGCAACAGGTGAATTTAGCGTTTGCCTGATTCGCATTAGGCCCTCGGTTGAGTTGCCGCCGAAAAAAGCAACTTGGGAATCTGGCCGCAGCCCTTGAACGACACCGATCTTGAATCTAGTAGCTTCTCAATTGTCTCATTCGTTCTGTCTCCCTGCAAGGTCCAACTCCCTTATTTCCTTGACCTCACCATCTCGATGCGGCGAGCCGCTGTTTTTGCTTTGCGCACGGCTCGACGCTCTGCCTTTGGAAAGCTCATATCCAAGAACTCCCTCTCTTTTCCGAGTCATGTCGTAGCCGTTCCCCATTCCACATCTCTCGTACGAAGATACAGTATATCACGACAGCCATTGCAGGCTTCTATGCGGTTACCGAAGATACCTATTGTTTTGGGAACGCTGGGGGCTATTGGAGCATGGTACGCCTATTCGGGTGATGGGTCAGACCGTCTGCTACGGAATCCGGCCTCGCCAATATCCTCCCAACCGACAAGGAGTTTGAACACCACACCAGATATTACCCCACCCACGCCAGAGCCGACGAGTCCTGCGCCTGTGACGGCCGGGCCGGAGCCAAATCGAAAAGCCCTGGTCGTCGACAACGATCAGTTTTTCACCGGATCTATTGTTGGCGAAGGTCCATTGGCGAAGGATACCGATGATCGCGGCCGAAAGGTTCTCGAGATGATGACACCAGAGCAGGCCACGGAAAGACTCCGGAAAAATGAGCACTCATATTTAGTAGGTCGCGGTCGTGGCGTGGTCAGATATGATGTTGTACAACTACCGAGCAACGACCCTATTGAAGACGATCATGCGGAGAAGATTGTGGAGGTTCCGAGCAGTGTCGCCGCAACAGATGGATCAGCTTCCTCGGATTGGATGTTTTGGGGTGTCTTTGACGGTCATTCCGGATGGACAACATCTGCCAAACTGCGCCAAGTACTCATCTCCTTTGCTGCTCGTGAACTCAACAACACATATAAGGCTGCTCTGTCGAATGCAAAGTCGCCGTTTCCTTCGCCTGCAGCGATTGACCAAGCGCTGAAGTCCGCTTTTGTTAAATTAGACAACGAAATATGCCTAGACAGTGTCAGCAAGTTGAGTAAGAATCCAAGCAAGAGGCTTGCTGCAGAGATACTCGCTCCTGCGCTCTCCGGGTCATGCGCTCTACTATCATTCTACGACTCGCAAAGCAAAACCTTACGCGTGGCATGTACAGGAGATAGTAGAGCAGTGCTTGGGCGGCGGAACATGCAGACAGGGAAATGGTTCGCTACTCCTCTATCAGAAGATCAGACCGGCTCGAATCCCAACGAAGAAGCGAGGATGCGAGCAGAACATCCGGGCGAAGAGTTTGTCATCCGAGCCGGCCGTGTCTTGGGCAATCTGGAACCAACCCGGGCGTTTGGCGATGCTTTCTACAAGTGGTCTCGCGATACGCAGGACCGAATAAAGAAACATTTCTTCGGACGAACACCACACCAGCTGCTCAAGACACCACCCTATGTGACCGCCGAACCCGTCGTAACAAGCACATCTATTGAACCCTCCAAGGGCGATTTCCTGGTTATGGCTACTGATGGGCTATGGGAGATGCTCACCAATGAGGAAGTTGTCGGACTCGTCGGTCAATGGATCGATCAGCAGAATAAACAAGCCACCACATCATCAAATTCCAGCACAGCCTGGCTATCATCTTGGTTCAAGTCATCCTCTCCACCGGCACTACCGGTCGAGAAGGGAGGCAACATGGATAAAACAGGACGTATTGACACCGGAAAAGATGGCAATCACGAGAAACCGATCCGACAGCAGCAATGGGATGTGAGGTCTGAGAACAATGGGCGTTTCGTGGTCGAGGACAAGAACGCTGCGACGCACTTGATCCGCAATGCATTGGGCGGAAAGGATAGGGATATGGTCTGTGCATTGCTCACTCTGCCGAGTCCCTATAGCAGACGATATAGAGACGATCTGACCGTCGAAGTCATCTTCTTTGGCGAAGGCGAGGATACCGGGGCGGTGGTGATCAATGCCGAAGCAACGGCACAAAGTGGCAATGGGAAAGAGAAGGGTTTGAAAGCCAAGTTGTGATGAAGCAAGCAAGGGTTCAAGTGATAGGATCGAAGAAGCGAGATGCAGATCACCTCATGGCCGTGGCTCGTCGAAGTCTTGGCTTTTTGCTTCATGTCTGAGCAAAATGACATCTTCTCGGCTGCACTATTTTCCACCTGCATTTTGGAGATTGATCGACTGATAGATGGAAGGCCGCATTGTCATCGGAGTTGGTCATATTCCTGATTGCGGCGAACGACTTTCTGAGCATTTTGTATTAAGTTCTTGCATTGTGAATTTTCGTCGTCAGACATTGGATGGGTATGCATGGGTCGGTACAGGAGACAATCATGTAAAGGACATATTGAAAACCTTTCAGTTGTGTTGATATGATTGTTTAAGGTCGAAAATTTGGCCACTCAATCAGAAGGATTTCGCTCACAAGAACCTTTTGCGGTCTCTGTGTGCCACATCCTGCGATGTGTTGCGTGAATTGAGGATTCTTGTTGCATTCGCCGCCATTCATCCTCTGAATTGGAGTTTGGAGGTGTTTGCCTGTCTCTCCCAACTATAAACTGAGATTCGATAAATTTGGCGACGGGTCTTGGAAATGACGCCCATCCCCGTGGGCACTCGATAAATTCAACAGCACACCTCGTCGAGGCTTCACTCGCCAGGACGGACATCTCACGCTGATGCCTTTCTTCCGCACCCAACTTTACGGTCTGGATCATGACAAATCGTCTTTCCGTCCTTTCATTTTCGGCAACTTAGCGTCCAAAGGCTCAAGGGCGTTGGACCCTCCGAGCAGATAGCCGATCAAAGGTCGCTGAACCAGCTGCGTTCCGACACTAGCAATGAGATACAAGACTACGGCCGTAGCCGTCTCAGATCGGATGAGGAGAAATGGGAAGATAAAAGAAGCCGCGATGATAGATTGAGATAGTTGTAAGTAAAAACTCTCTCGAGTTCTCATCGGACCAGCTTCCATGGCGCTGACTCTCCGTTCTAGCCTCGTCAATCCCTTGCCCCTTCCCACGGCCATCCATGCACTGGTCACCGACAATGTCCCAAAGGTCAGGGGAAGGATCCAGAGTTGATCTGGGGACACTAAATTAGGAATCCACCAAAGGCTTTCGGCTGCTAGACCTGGTTCTGCTGGCACAATGCTCACATCCACCTTTTCGTTGGTTTTGAACAACATCGACGTTATAGTCCTCTCATCGCCTGTCATCCGCCTAACAACATCGGCATTGATTATCCAGATTGGGAGGAAGGACAGTTGAAGTGCCATCACCAGCGACGGATTCAAGACCTTGCAATGCTTTTCGATACTCTTTTGTCGTGCCGCTAGTTGGGTAGACACCCAAGACTCTGCATTCTTCGCCGCTTTTTCATCTCCAAAGGGGAATTTCAATGCCGCAACAGACTGATAGGCTTTGCGCCATCCCACCAGAAGTTGGGATACGGTTTGTCTCCGTTTGGCATTTCTGTTCGTGACTACCAGGATGGGAATCCAAGAAAGTCGGAAGAGCGCCGCCGTCAGTGGTATGGATAGACACCACGGGAGGCCACTGAATGTGTGAATCTCTTGAAAGGCAGTGTGTGACAGTTGTAATGCTTCTGCTACTAAATGGTTTTGCTGTGTGGAATGGAAGGTTCGTGACAGGACATGTTGGGGCAACGGAGCTCGAGGAGGCTGTAGTTTTGGGATATGGGATAGAGATCGCGAGCATCGTAGAAATTGGCGGGACGGCATTTGAATGAAGGAGCAAAGCCGTGTCGTAGATGAAGGATTCTATCGTAGTTTGGGCGAGGGTAGATCAAACGATGCATCACATTTGCTCTCGCTCCCGCAAAAAGCTTGCCGTCCGTGCCTGCGGCTGCGGTACGTCTCCGATATACGCGCTCGTTTAAAAAGGATACCCATTTCTTGCGCTCTCTTCTAACCCAAATTTCCTAGCTAATCTTTCCCACCAACGGCTCCGGAAGCATGTACCTCGTTGAGTGTCGAATCCTTCTCCAGCAATGGTTGCCTCCAGCGTCGTGGCAGTTCTTGCGGTAGCACCGCTTTTACCCCTCTTTTTCCTGTTGCTCATACAATTGTCACTTCGCGCCCTTGGCTGGACTCTACGAGTCAAGACGAGAGATAAAAAGGCAGCAGTCACTGCCCGGGTTCAGCGGGAGAGACCTTCCTTCATAGAACATCAACAGATCTCCCAGGAGACCGAGGACGGCTGGGAAAAGATCGAGAAAACGGGCACGGCGGAAAATGGCAGACCCTTACAAGATGAATGGTGCGGTGTTGTTGGCTTCTTTCACCCCTTCTGGTGAGTCCTCTTTCCGTCCATGTAGGCGTATGGGTATCTGACTCATCACAGCAATGCCGCCGGTGGTGGTGAGAGGGTGCTATGGGCTGCCATCGCCGCGACTCAGAAACGATGGCCTCATGCAACTTGCGCAGTCTATACCGGTGACCACGACATTGACCGAAGTGTCGTGGTAGCAACAGTCAGGAGTCGTTTTGGAATCACGCTTCAAGAATATTCACTGGTTTTTCTATATCTATCTAGACGTCGTTATGTACTCGCGAGTACTTACCCTTATTTTACCCTGTTGGGTCAGTCTCTTGGTTCCGTTGTCCTCGCTTACGATGCCTTTGAGCTGCTCGTTCCCGACATTTTCATCGACACCATGGGGTATGCCTTTGCCCTGGCATTCTGCAAACACTTGTTTCCTAGCGTCCCCACTGCGGCATACGTGCACTATCCCACCATCTCCACCGACATGCTCGAAAGTCTCGACGACAAAACTGGTCAGCGTGGCATTCATTCCGGTGCAGGGGCAGGATGGAAGGGAATGGGGAAGAGGTATTATTGGCACGCTTTTGCATGGCTGTATGGTTGGGTGGGAAGCCAAATTGATGTTGTTCTATGCAACTCGACCTGGACCCAGGGCCACATCAGGCAGCTTTGGAAGCCCAAGAAGACATCACCCTCGTTTGGAGCTGTCGTCTATCCGCCATGCCCTGTGGAAGAACTGGTATCCCAGATTCAATTGACTCCGGAAAGCGAAAAGCGAAGAGAGAATATTGTTCTCTATATTGCACAATTCCGCCCTGAAAAGAATCACTCACTCATTCTTCGAGCATTCTCCAAATTCTATCATGCAGCAAAGGATAAACCCAGGCTTGTTCTCATTGGTTCTGTTCGGAGCAATACGCCGGATGAGAAACACATTTACAATCTCCGACTCGAAGCTCGCGAATTGAAAATCAAGGACTCCACTTCCTTCATTTGTGATGCCCCGTTCTCGGTGATTCTCGAGTATCTCCAGAAGTCCAGTATCACGACTAATGGCATGTACTCGGAGCATTTCGGCATCGGCAATGTGGAAGGCCTAGCAGCAGGACTCATCCCGGTCGTGCATAATAGTGGCGGACCCAAGCTGGACATCGTCGTCCCCTATGAAGGTCGGCCTATTGGGTTTCTTGCGGAGACCGACGAGGAGTTTGCTGCAGCGTTTGGCCGTGTGGCGTCACTTGAGTCACAAGAAAGATTCGCCATGAGACTGCGAGGGCGAGCAAGCACGAAGAGATTCACCGAGGAAGCATTTGCCAGCAAATGGATTGAGGAGATGGAGACCCTGGTCAAGATGCAGGTTTCAAGGCAAAATTAGTTCGTCCCGATTTGGAGATCGGACATCATGAAGGTTGTCATGACTTTTAGACCAATGATACCCTAGTTTGTTGTTTAGCTGTCCAGGGATACACCTTCCTGTCGCAGAATTTGATCGTGTGCTCCTCTTACTCTTCGCTCTTACATTGTCTTCTCTCAGGCTGAGGGGTTCTGTTGCACGTGATATGAATATTGCCAAGACCACCTTTTTTCAAGTCGATGGACTGATCTCGTCGCAGCCTTTAGTTTGCGCCCATGGCCTCTTGTCCAACTCAACCTTTGTTCATCTGCGCACTTTCATGGGGTTTGCTCGCCATACTAAGTAGTAGACATATACAGCGTTCTTCTCCGTTGCCTTTTGGCGAACTTTGACTCCTTCCTTCTATCCCTCAACCGATCATCCACCATGTCACTCTGTCTAAATCGTCTCCAAGAGGAGAGGTAAGAGGATAACCTCAGGGGTTTCTTCTTGCATCCACTAAAAATTGACTTACAGGAAACAATGGCGTCGTGATCATCCTTTCGGCTTCTTCGCGAAACCTGTGCGGGGCGCGAATGGAGTGCTTGATCTCAAGAACTGGGAAGTCGGCATACCAGGAAGAGAAAAGACCATCTGGGAAGGCGGCTTGTTCAAATTGACGCTGACGTTTCCGGATGAATACCCTACAAAACCACCAAAATGTAAGGCAATTTCATGTGCAGGTTGCATCAAGCGCGTTCTTCTGACAGGTTTAGGCAAATTCGTCCCGCCACTCTTCCATCCCAATGTCTATCCTTCAGGCACCGTCTGTCTATCAATCCTCAACGAGGAAGAAGGCTGGAAGCCAGCAATCACAATCAAGGAGATTCTCTTGGGAATTCAGGATTTGTTGAACGACCCTAACCCCGAATCTCCTGCCCAAGCCGACGCGTACAATCTATTCAAAAAGGATCGGGCCGCATACGAACGAAAGATCAGAAGCGTAGTCAAAGAAAACCCCGCACCTTGAGTAGGCTTATCGGCAATTTGGCGTTCAGAGAAGGCATGGATCGCGAATCGACGGGAAATGCATCCATCATTTGCATGTGAATTATTGGGATCGAGCGAGGCGTTCGGGTGGACACACGGCGGGGACATTGTGGAAGTTTTGGGAAAGGAATAGTTGGCTCGGGAAGACGGAGCCCACGATATGCACTCCACGTGTTGTGCTGTCGCGAGGAGAGTAGTTTTTTTTTTCAAGGTTGTTTCTTTAGCATGGAGAGAGGCCAGGGAGGACAGGGAAGATGGGCTGATCACCCCCTCAGGATCATAAAAGGGGCCCAAAAATGAAAGCGTGGGGGTCCTTCATAGGCTGTCCGCATAAGAAAAAAAAATGCGGGGGATTCGGATATCTGCATTACGAGCACCAGATGTCACCCACATTGGCTCAGGTCAGGACTAATGAGGCCAACGGAAGTCCTAGAAGCCCCTTGATGCCCAAGAGCCTTAAGGGACAGCCCATCCACCACTGAGCTTCAACTTTTGTGTAATACTCGTCAGAAAAATGAGGTCGCGTGCCGAAAGTTGGTCCCTTCGGAGAGGAGCGGTCAGGCACAAACAAGGTCATTCTGCGTGAAGTTTTTCATGGGCCAGGCTCATTAGGTTTGGGTCGTCGTCGTGCTTTCGGCAAGGGTAATAGATGACAGGTCACAGGTAGAAGCTTGAATTGAAGAGGGGCGGTGGCTCAGTCATGTTCAGCTCCACTGGCCACCATTCGTTCCTTATCATTGAAAGGGGGAATGAATGTGAAATGAGGTGGGTTGAACACGTTGGTGGTTTGGAGTAATAAAAGCCGCTCTGCTGGTTCCCGAATCTCCAGTTCTCGGTTTTGAGTCTGAGCCTCAGTGAGGGAGAACGAATGAATAGAGGTGAGATTGCTAGTCACCGTCATTGCCCGTATTGCCATTAGTCTCCTGAGCGGCGACATCGACCTGCACATTGAGTCATCCCGCTCTCAAAATTTTGGCCCTGCGTTCATCTGGCGCCGGATTTTTATTTCCTCCCACGCCCACCCACCCACGCCCACCACACTTTTTCTCACACCTTGCATCTGCATATACACAATCACAATCTAAGGCATACAAGCAGGCAGCTCGTGGGCAGTCATGTGTGGTATCTTTGCCTGCCATGGGTAAGTCCTGGTCATCGATCTGCATCCGCTCGTGTTTCCGGCTGCTAATTCAGTCCCCAGCCATCCCTCCATAGCCAGCTTTAAAGCCACTGCCCTGCAGTGTATAAAATGCCTCCGACACCGTGGCCCTGACTGGTCGGGAAACTGGACCGGAAAAAATACCATTCTCTGCCATGAACGCCTTAGTATCGTGGGCGTGGATAGCGGCGCACAACCCTTGGTCAACGATGAAGGCACTATTGCTTTGGCCGTCAACGGCGAAATTTACAACCACCGAATATTGCGCAAGCATTTCAAGACTCCCTACAGCTTCAAGACCAACAGCGATTGTGAGGTCATCATTCCTCTCTATCAGGAATACGACACAGATGCGCCCAAGCACTTGGACGGCATGTTCTCTTTCGTCCTCTACGACATGAACCAAGACCGAACAATCGCTGCGCGGGATCCCATTGGTATCACCTCCTTCTACCTCGGTCGATCAAGTCAAACGCCAGGAGCCGTGTTTTTTGCTTCCGAGCTTAAGGCCTTAGCTCCAGTGTGCGACGATATCATATCATTCCCTCCGGGCCATGTTTATGATTCCAAGACCGATATGATCGCTCGATATTTCGAACCAACATGGTGGGATCCAACCAACGTCCCAACCACACCGATTGATTACAAGCTGATTCGAAAGACGTTGGAAAAGTCGGTTCTCAAGCGACTCATGGCTGAAGTGCCGTATGGTGTTCTCCTATCTGGCGGACTTGATTCGAGTTTGACGGCTTCAATCGCCCAGCGGGAATCTCTTCGACAACGGGCACTCGCCAATCGTCAAACCAACGGTCAGACCAATGGCGTGGTAAACGGGGAAGTCAATGGGTTCAAACCGCCAAAGGCTGGAACCAGGTTGGTGGGGATTGACGATGACGATGAGTTGTCCACGGTCACATCTCTACCTCAATTGCATTCTTTCTCCATTGGTCTTCCAGACGCCCCAGATACGAAAGCGGCCATTGAGGTGGCCAAATTTCTCGGTACCAAGCATCACGACTTCACGTTCACCATTCAGGAAGGACTAGATGCTCTGTCAGATGTCATCTACCATCTCGAGACGTACGACGTCACCACCATTCGTGCCTCCACACCCATGTATCTGCTGAGTCGAAAAATCAAAGCCATGGGAGTGAAGATGGTTCTGAGTGGTGAAGGAAGCGACGAAATCTTTGGGGGTTACCTGTATTTCCATGCCGCTCCAAGCAAAGAAGACTTCCACAAGGAGACGGTCAGAAGAGTCAAGAATCTCCATCTTTCCGATTGTCTGCGCGCCAACAAATCGACAGCTGCGTGGGGGGTTGAGGCTCGAGTGCCTTTCCTGGATAAGCAATTCCTTGAGGTTGCCATGAATATTGACCCGGCTGAGAAGATGATCACCAAAGACCGGATAGAAAAATACATTCTCCGCAAAGCATTCGACACAAGTGACGAACCGGATGTGGACCCTTATCTGCCAGATCATATCTTGTGGCGCCAGAAGGAGCAATTCAGCGACGGGGTAGGCTATGGCTGGATTGATGCACTGAAAGACAACGCCGAGATCAACGTGACAGATGAAATGATGGAAAACCCCAAACCTGAATGGGGCGAAGACGTACCAACTAACAAGGAAGCATACTGGTATCGATTGATGTTTGATCAGCATTTCCCCTCCTACTGTGCATCCACGGTGATGAGATGGACACCAACCTGGTCCAAACTAACCGACCCCAGCGGCAGAGCCATCCCCATCCATGTTGCGCGATACGATGAAAACGAGAGTGGTTCATGAGAGTGAAGGGGCCGGATGAGTGCTCATGTGTATATGGACTCTATTATCATCATGGGAGGGCGTTTTGAGGAGGTCATTTGAAAGCCATCTCTAACTGAGCGAGAACTTTTCAAGTTTCGGGAAGGCTGTATCTCCTATTTGATGACGAGTTGAAAAAAGTAGCATTTTGGGCTGTAGCTTGACGTGTTCACGTCCATTCAAGTAACAGAAGATAGGCAATCAAATACCACTGGACTTGACGCCGTTTAGGGACGGAAATGATGTGGACGGTTCCCTTCTTTCGCCCTTTAACCATTTGCAGTGAGCAAAGACCCTAAAGGGCAAGTTGGCCGAGGCAAACCGAAACCACCTTCTTCCAATCGAGGAAGTGATTGGTCAACCGCCAGCTGCGACGCAAAAGCACATCTCCGACCTATTTTCTTAAGCAGTCAGTTGCTGTTCCAGTTCAGTCTCAATCACTGTTCTGCATTCTGCTCTCCCGGTGCCATTTACCACCTCCTTACCATCCCTTCCTCAACCGCCACCATGTCTGGTATCCCAGTCCCTTTCAGCGACATCGCCAAGCCAGCGAACGATGTGAGAGATGCAACAGTCAAATTCCCTCAATGGAATGCTCTAACCAGACCACCAGCTCCTCAACAAGGACTTCTACCACACCACGGCTGCAAATCTCGAGGTCAAATCGAAGGCCCCGAATGGTGTTGTGTAAGTCTTTCTGGACCCTACGAGAGTAATCGACTCTGACCGCTCTCAGCTTCAACGTCAAGGGGAAATCCGCCCACGATGGTCCAATTTCTGGCTCGGTGAGCACCACGATATCAAGATCCAACTTCAGAATATCACATATTAACGGCAGCGGAAAGATTGAAGGCAAATACACCGACAAGGCCACTGGTAACCCTCACCATCCTACCCTCGCCGCAATCGCTTGGACCCTCGAGTCCTCTCTTATCTCTCAACCAATGCTAACTTGGAGCTATTTAGGCCTGGCCCTGACTCAGACATGGACAACTTCCAACAGCCTTGATACCAAGCTTGAGCTTGAGGACAACCTCACCAAGGGACTGAAGGCTGAGGTTCTCTCCAACTACTTGCCCGCGAATAGTACCTACGGTGGAAAGTTCAACCTCCTGTACAAGCAACCAAACATCCACACTCGATTGTTCACCGACCTCTTCAAAGGACCTACTGCCACCTTTGATGTAACCCTTGGCCACGAAGGTTTCTTAATTGGCGCAGAAGGTGGATATGATGTTGGCAAGGCTGCAATCACCAAATATGCTCTTGCAGCAGGATACAGCCAGGGTTCCTATGCTGCTGCAGTCACTGCCACCAACAACTTGACCATCTTCTCCGCAAGCTACTACCATAAGGTCAATGCCGAAGTCGAGGCTGGTGCAAAGGCCACTTGGGACTCGACCGCCGGTAGTAATGTTGGTCTCGAGGTTGCTACAAAGTACAAGCTCGACCCCAGCTCTTTCGCAAAGGTGATTCATCATCCCGCTCCGGACCTTTAAGTGGAAAATTACTGACATTTGCAGGCCAAAATTAATGACCGTGGTATCGCTGCTCTTGCCTATAACGTCAAGCTCGGAACTGGTGTTACCCTGGGCCTAGGTGCCTCGTTGGACACTCAAAACCTCAACCAAGCGGCCCACAAAGTTGGTGCCTCATTCACGTTTGAAGGATAAGCGCAATTCCATTCTCATGTACTCCGTATTGAAGCAAAGAAGCGGTTCCGCCTGTACAAAGTAGCATAGAGTGAGCAATGGCAATATTCCATCTTGGTTTCAGCGGTAGATGGGGTATCATCAAAATTCATGCATTGATCAAAACAAACCAATCTTACACTTCTTCTATGTGTGACGCAAATCGGGCGCCTTCATCTGCACACATTGAGGTGAATGTACCATCCTTGTGGCCAGCCTTTTAGCCTTTGGTCCAATCATTTCGGGCCGCGTCTCGTCGACTGCCATCTCCTCTGGTAAGTCCGCCTCGAGGAGTGTTGGCCACTGAAACAATGAGGCTCCCCAACGACAGACTCAATACCAGGATGACCGAGACGAGGACAAATCTTCCCCAGAAATTGTCATCCATCTCCATTTCTGCTTGGGCTGCCGCTAATTCCCCCGCCCGCCTACTGGCACGCCTGTAGTCTTCGTGCGTCTGCGTTTTATATGTACTTCGGGGATCGAAGGCCGGATCGAATTTCCCTTCCTCCGTATACGCACCGGTATTGAATGTCCCCGCCATATGCGGATGAGGTCTAGCTCCTCCCTGACCTCCGCGTGCCTGGTTCATCGTGTTCGCGGTAGGTTTCCCATGTGCGTAGAACGATGGCGGTGGCCCTTTGAATGCGCTCCGTCGCTTGCTCAGTCCACTAGCTGGCCGAGAGCCCGCGTAGGTGCCTCCTCTATGCTGGTGGCTCGAGTGGGAGCCATGCATGTGCCCACCATGGCCGTGACGATGGGCCTGGTGCGAGCGCATCACGTCGCGGTCATAGCGTTTTCTCTTCTCCGGGTCTGCGAGCACGCTGTATGACTCGCTGATCTGCGCGAACCGTTTGCCCGCGTCCGGGTTGTTCGGATTGATGTCCGGGTGCGTCTCCTTTGAAAGCACGTAGAATTGCTTTTTCAGCTCAGCTTGTGTTGCGTGTGGTGCGATCTTGAGGATGTCGTAGTGGGTTTGTCGGCTATCGCGCCGGGAGAATGCTGCTGAGGTCTGTGAGAAGTGTCGCTCGCTTGAGCGATAGATTAGACATCTTATAGCAGGGTTGGGGGATGAAGTGGTGACGCGGAGAGATGATAGGTATAGGGTCGCGGAGATCGAGGCCGGGCGAAAGATCATGCCTCATGCTTGTGATTGTTCTGGGTCTGGTAGGTACGTAATAGAAAGAATAGTTCAATTGAGGGCTTGGAGAAAGATGAAGATAATGGGGGTGCGTGACGTCTTTCAATTTTGGTGATTGAAACTTGAGCCCATGATGGTCATCGCCCGCAATTTCCCCGAAGCCGGTCTCGCTGGTTCGCGTCAGGTGCCTGCGGTGACGGTGCGGAAAACGAATGCAGGGGAACCTCTGCCTGTCCTTTCTCAACCTTACATTCCAGCCTTACGTCTTTGATATTTTTCTGTTTGCTCCCTTCGAACCAGCAGTTCATATCTTCTATCGAATGGCTGCCAAAGCAGCAGACGAGCTCTCGAAGCTCGCACTAAATGGCACCGCCAATCAACCCAACCCACAAGTCAACGGCACAAACGGCGTTAATGGCCACTTATCAGATCAAGACGATTCGGATGACGACAAAGACGACGATGCCACTGCTGCCGCCAACAGGGCACACGACAACACTGCCAGCGGGACCGTAAAGAAGAAAAAGAAGAAGAAGCCCAAAAAGAAGAAGGCAGGCGGTGCAAAGGTTCAATCTGACCCGCCCCGTGTGCCTATCAGCCAACTCTTCCCTAATGGCACATACCCTGTTGGCGAAGAGGTGGAATACAAGAACGACAATGCCTATCGCACCACGAATGAGGAGAAACGCCATCTCGACCGCATGAACAATGACTTCCTCCAGGAATACCGCCAGGGCGCCGAGGTGCACCGCCAAGTCCGTAAATGGGTGCATGAGCACGTGAAGCCCGGCATGAGCTTGACGGAGATTGCAGAAGGGATTGAAGACGGGACTCGCGCTCTCACGGGCCATTGGGGCCTTGAAGAAGGAGACAATATCAAAGGCGGTGTGGGCTTCCCCACGGGTTTGAGCATCAATCACATTGCTGCACACTATACCCCCAACGCCGGGAACAAATGGATCCTAGGCGAGAAGGATGTGATGAAAGTTGATTTCGGAGTCCACGTCAACGGAAGAATTGTGGACTCGGCATTCACGATGGCGTTTGATCCAAAATACGACAATCTGCTTGCGGCGGTCAAGGACGCTACAAACACCGGGGTTCGGGAAGCCGGCATCGATGTGCGGGTCTGCGACATTGGCGCCGCAATTCAAGAGGCAATGGAGTCGTACGAAGTCGAGCTCGATGGCAAAACGTACCCTGTCAAAGCGATCAGGAATCTCAACGGGCACGACATCGTGCAGTACAGCATTCACGGTGGCAAATCCGTGCCCATCGTCAAGGGAGGCGATCAAACCAAGATGGAAGAAGGCGAGATCTTTGCCATCGAGACCTTCGGCTCCACCGGACGCGGCTACGTCGTCGATGACCTCGAGGTCTCGCATTACGCCATGCGCTCTGATCCTCCCAATGTACCATTACGTGTCCAGTCTGCGAGATCCCTTCTCAATGTGATCAAGAAGAACTTCGGCACCATTCCATTCTGCCGTCGCTACCTTGATCGTCTTGGCCAGGAGAAGTATTTGCTCGGCTTGAATAATTTGGTCAGCTCGGGCATTGTCGAGTCGTACCCGCCCCTTGTCGATGTCAAGGGCAGCTACACTGCTCAGTTCGAGCATACAATCTTGTTGAGGCCTACAGTTAAGGAGGTCATTAGCCGTGGTGATGATTATTAAGCGGTACATTGCTAAGGCGGCCAAGTCTGAAAGAAAGGGCACTGCGCAATCAGTCTTGGATTGCTCCACGTGAAGAAGAGCGTCAAGGTCCCCAAGAATCATTCATTGGGTATGCTGCATGACGCTCGAAGGTCTTGGATCATCGGCCAGCGAACGTGTTTTTTCCCCCAAGCTGTCGAAATGGAATTGAACGGAATGAAAAGCACGAAGGAAGATTATGAACTCCAACTCACAAAACGCCAGAAATTGGCGAAACTTTTCCTTATCCATTTACTGCTCGCTCTCACACTCGTGCTTTGTGACTGTTGTCACTACGGAATATATATGCTGTAACGTCCAAATTAAAAGTCTGATCCTGTCCGAGTCCACATCCGTATCCTGGAGACATCCGTATTTAATGCCATTACCTAGGACTTGATTCTCAGGGAGGGACTCGGTAATGTTTTGGAATTCGTTGATCAAATATGCTCGGGATGAAGATTCCGTTCTATTCCATCTTAACGAATATCCCGTGCTGAATACTCACCTCTTCAACTAATCTAAAGTCCATACCCAGAGCACATTTGATCTCACTATCCCAATCCCTTCCCGATCCCTGTAATTTTCAAACTTCCTTGACAATCCAACCTCAAACACCCGAACCATCTGGAACTTGAGACTGGCGATTTCACTGTGTGTGTTCTCACGCAGCCTGATGAACGCGTGGAGTATCGCTTTCCATACCAGGCTCGTCCCAGGTTTTGGTGGTATGCTTCTCCGAGGACAGAGAGCGCTGAAGCAGTGAAGGGAAGGGAAAAGTGTGGGAGGATTCGGGAGAGACGGTTGTGCCATCGAGACTGGAGGGGTTGCCTTCTGTGGCTGTCAATATGCGTCGAGGAGGCGCTCTCTCTCATTGTCATTGGCCAAGTTATATGCAGAATTGGTGATTTGAATCGTTCTTTTCCTCTACAGTGATTTCTCCAAGGCATCTTCTTCGCTCTCGACCGGTGGAGAAGTCACTGACTTGGTAACCCCACGAATGCTCCCAGTCTTGATCTCAAAGTTTCTGACCTGCTCGAAGATCAACGAGGCCAGATCCGGTATAATTATCTCATCCATAAACCCATGCCTCACAATGAGACGATGGCAGTGCGGTATCGCCAATCTTGAAACCGTATATTTGTCTTCAGGGAGAACTGATGGCGTCTTCAATGATCGGGGATGGAAGAAAAAGATGGCATCAGGCTTTGCGATGAGTTTTATCACAAGTTGGCTGAACACAATCGGGGTGGTGTCGCCTGCCTTGTCGAAATAGATTCCAAAGGATAAAGTATGCTGCGAGAATGGCGGCTAGTTTGGGGTAAACCAGGTATCATCAGGGACTTTGATCAACGATGATGATAGATAGACTCCGTCTAGACAGGCAATTGTAAGCCGGGGAAGGAACATATAGAGCGGCAAGAACGCGCCAGACGAAAAGCGCTGCAAGAAAAACCATGTAGGTACCGAAGAACGTAACAAACATGACGCAGACTCTGCGTAGACGTTAGTGATTACGATCAAAATCGAGAATACGGAGCGGTGTTACTTGTCGGCGCTTCCCACCGAAGTGGTCTGATTGTGTTAGCTTCTCGCCTATGGAAAGCTGGCGTCGACGTACGTTGTTATAGATAGTTAGGCACCAAGACCGTGCCCATCATGAGTAGCCAGCTCAACACTGGTATGTATAATTGTCCGTGGAAGTCCTTGGAGGTATGAACGGCTTTTATTTGAGGAACGTAAGAAAGTCTCATAATCTGCACTAGAAACTGACCGGATAATTTAACCAGGTCTTCAATCGACTGTGACAGGTTCCCTACCTGAGACGTAGCGGTAATGATCGCTTGTGAAGCAAACAATTGCTGCGAGAATTGCGACCGCTAGAGACGGGTATCAAATGTCTGGCGGGGCACAATTGAAAAAGGGGTTTGAGTATGCTGCTAGATGAACACTTATATACGCCGCCTGGTCGATGCAAGCGAGCAATAGACAAGGAAATACATAGCAAATCCAGCTGAGTTGAATGGCCTTCCTCCTAAAGGCTCCTAGGTCGGCAAATAATGCCTCGACACCGGTAAAAGCAAGGAGGACACTTCCCAGCATTATCCAGCCTTCTTCCTTGTTCGAATCAAAGTATCAAAAACGAGACCTGGATTAAAGGCTTTTGGGACAGCACAACCGAATCATCTCTATCAAGGATGTTTCGTGTGGGTCTCGGTTGGTGATGTTCAGCTAAACAGATCGTATTAGCATCGATCGCTCAGAAAGATGCATAAGCACATCAACGAAGCCCTGGTATTCAGGAGGGCCACGAAAGGCTGATGAGCAGACATGAAGTGGACTAGTTCCAATGTCACCATAGATGACGCTCAATCGATTGATATGAAAGCCACAGGAGCACTTTTTCCTGAAAGACATGCGTTGCTCAGCGAAAGAAGAACACAGGCAAAGCGACATGTCCTCGGATTTGTCTTGACTTGATATCTCCTGATCGTCGCGAGCCTGAATCCTCATTTTCAATGTCGACAGTCTTCACACTTCGTCTGTCCATGGAAGGAACGCTCGAAATAGCACGCATGTTGTAGATACCATCATCGAAGTCGGTGGAGGTCGTATTGGATCTGGTGGAGAGGGTGAACGGCTTCTTCGATACGGACAGTGGTCATATTGATGGTCTAGAGGATGTAGAGAGGAAAGAATAGGTGCGATCACAGGAAGCGGTTCTCGAGACGACAAAACTTGCATACTGCGCCTGTTCAACATTCTGAAGGCCTATGCCCCTGGACATGGGTAAGAAACAACGCATTGACATTGTATGGGATAATGATGAGATGGAATGTCGCTGTTGACACCATGGCACGGCCGTTGACTGCCTCAGGATGGGGAAAAGCAGGATTTGGGCAGACCAGGCCGGCCTGGATGAATTGCGAAGCATGTCAGGGACGGACAACGAGGGCGAAAATTTTTCCAGGCAAGGAAAAATAGGAGCTAGACTGAACTGTGTTCATGTGTCGGAGCCATCCGGAGAAAGCTTGAACATCAAAGCAATGGTCTGAATGAAGTTTAAACGCCCAGCGCGCCTTGGTCAGCGGGGATTCATGTTGAGTCCCAGGACACCGCTGATCAAGGACGAGAAATTGTCAGAAGACAAGGCATGTCGAAACTGCCGCTCTCGAAGTGTCGTCCTCGGTAGGTCGAGAGAAGAGAGTGACATAAGGAGGCTTCTGACTGCACATACGACGTTGAGATAGAGTCTGCAATCACGTGATAATAAGAACGTCGAGATGCTCTCGCTTCAATTTCCCGGGTGGGATTTATACCAAGTGTGCAAAACTTTCTCAGGAGATCAAGTGGTCCCCATTACTCATTTACTGCAACCTCAATCTGATTGGATTCTGCGCAAAAGCTCTGTAGATTAATCTGTGGTTTCCGTTGTGCATTGCGAAAACTCATTTCTAAGGTCTTGATTACCTGTCATCGTTCAAAAAGGGCCATATACTTGCTCAAGGTTCTGAGTCACCGCCAAACCGTTCGTTCCCATTTTGGTCGAACTTTTCCTGTTGAGAATTTCAATGTCGACCTTTGGCCGTTATTTTCGAGTCACCACTTATGGCGAATCTCATTGCCGTTCCGTCGGCTGCATTGTCGATGGCTGCCCTCCAGGCATGCAACTAACAGAGGACGATATACAGCCTCAGATGAGTCGCCGCAGACCTGGCCAATCTGCTCTGACCACCCCTAGAAATGAAAAGGACCGAGTAGAAATTCAATCCGGCACCGAGTTCGGCGTCACTCTGGGTACTCCTATTGGCCTCATAGTGCGGAATGAAGACCAAAGACCGAAGGATTACGGCGGAAAGACGATGGACCTATATCCTCGCCCAAGCCATGCAGACTTCACTTACCTGGAAAAATACGGGATCAAGGCAAGCAGTGGAGGAGGGAGGAGTAGTGCTCGAGAAACGATCGGTACGTTTTCCTCGGTATCGTGAGCCCGGATACTGACTCGATGTTAACAGGAAGAGTGGCGGCGGGGGCCATCGCCGAGAAGTATCTATCATTAGCACACGGTATCGAGATCGTGGCTTTCGTATCTTCCGTTGGCTCAGAGCACCTCTTTCCACCAACATCGACACACGCAAGCCCTGCAACAAACCCATCATTCCTCGCGTTAATCTCGAAAATAACCAGAAAAGAAGTGGATTCCTTTGTTCCGGTGAGGTGTCCCGATGCGGGCGCCACCGAGCGTATGACTAAGGTGATCGAGAAGTTTCGCGACACACAGGACAGTATTGGAGGCACTGTTACGTGTGTGATTCGAAATTGCCCCATTGGATTGGGTGAACCCTGCTTCGACAAACTTGAAGCTGAACTTGCACATGCTATGCTGAGCATCCCCGCCACGAAAGGCTTCGAGATTGGATCAGGTTTCCGCGGGTGTGAGATACCGGGTTCGATTCACAATGACCCCTTTATTGCGGCGCCAGGAGTAGCTCCGGGTCAGCGGGCGCCAAACCGAAAGTTAACGACTAAAACAAACAACTCGGGCGGCATCCAGGGTGGAATTTCCAACGGTCAAGATATTTACTTCCGAGTTGCATTCAAGCCTCCAGCAACAATTGGCCAGGCGCAACAGACGGCCACTTATGATGCAGAGGATGGGGTGTTGGAGGCCAAAGGTCGACATGATCCTTGTGTTGTACCAAGAGCAGTACCTATCGTGGAAGCAATGTCGGCGCTTGTCCTCATTGATGCACTCATGGCACAGCAAGCCAGGGAGTCCGCACGGAGCCTCTTGCCGCCGTTGACGTCAACATTGCCTGTGAAAGAGACTGGAGCCTCGACAACTTCAGGAAAAGCTGGAGAACTTTTGAATGGTGCTGCCAATGGACAAACGTAAATTGGCGATACCAGTCTCAGCAAATGTCTTGTACTTGGTACCAATTAGAATCTGTACACATTAGATGGCATGGGAGCTTGCAACCATTGTTGCAATGGAGTCGACGGATAGATCCAAAATATGTTCGAACTGCGCGCTTACCTGAGGAATAAACATTGTCGATGTGTTCCAGCCGTCTCTTCCCCTCCATCAGCTTTCTGGAAACGTCACCTTGGCCATTTCGGAACTCCATACCGAAGTTCTAGCACCCACGCCGTGGTTGGAGTCAAGCTGTGGCTAGTAAGGTGACTCAACCGGCAAATTAAATCTTGGGCAGAGCTCGGCAGGCGTATTTTATTTTGTACCATGCACCCCATCCCGCGATGCTCCTGTGTATTCTGAGACTGTCTTCCTCTTAACGGTAGAGTACTGTAATGCTAACCAGCGTCTGTTGCGAAGGCTCTGCGTGCATATCGATACCCAACAATCTCTTCAATCTGATGTTCTTCACGTGCCCAACGAAAGTAAATTAGTTCGTCGATCGTGTTTGCAGGCTTGGATCGCGTTCGCTTCTTGGCCAGCGGCCGTCCGCGTGTCTGAGTTTTGCGTTGGCCTGGCAACCGAAACTCCTGCAGATTGTTTTTGCCCGCGACTGATCCTCCGTGTGGCTAGAAGGCGTAACCCTCCTTGCAGTGGTTCGAAGACCATTGGACGCCATCAAAGAGTACGTCAAACTCGTCCTGCCATCTTTCGTCAAGAAACTCTGGATCCGATCTCGAGTTTGGGTGTGGCTAGCGTTTATTCTGCGTCTGTTTACCACTACCACCGCCACCACCACCAACTTGCCCCGCGACTATTGCGACTTCACGACCAACCTCTTGATGCCCTAGACCAGATTGAAATCTTTTTGAAGCCCCTTTCCGACAGCAAACAGGTCATCTTCCACCACGGAAAGCTGCAGATGGGGTGTTCACCGGGCCGATTCACAACTTGGAAGCCGACAATGACCTGAATCCGAACAACGAGATATGCTACCACGACTTCTCCTTCTCTCCGCAGGTCTCTTGACCTTGACGACACCCATCCTTGCACAATTGCCCTACAATCCCACCCGCATCATTCCAGCAAAAGGTGGCTCATACGCCTATCTCTTCTCCCCGCAGCCATCTTCCTTCCAGTTTTCCCTTCATCTGCTCGACACATCCGAGGAACTGAATAAGACATCTCCAAGGACAAAACTGTCCGACACCCTGCCCTTTCTCTCGGGTTCAACCTCCAA
Organism: Rhinocladiella mackenziei CBS 650.93; assembly: GCF_000835555.1. NCBI lineage: Eukaryota > Fungi > Ascomycota > Eurotiomycetes > Chaetothyriales > Herpotrichiellaceae > Rhinocladiella > Rhinocladiella mackenziei. The sequence continues at coordinate 2,236,712 of NW_013550601.1, forward strand.
GGCTTTCATAACTCTCGCCGACCACGAAGGTATAACAGTGCTCGCTGGAGACTGTAAAGAGGCGACAAATGGCTTAGAACTCTGGAGGTTGACAACCGGCAATGATGGGAAGAACAGCACATGGTCTACGCTGCCCGTCACCGCGAGTGATGGCTCCCTGGGATCTAGGTACCTTGCAGCCGGGTTTACCTTCTCCCCGACAGCTTCAGTTCCAGATACTTCGTTGTACGTTTTTGGAGGGATGTGCCCTGATAGAGACTCTTCTGATGCTTCCAATTGGGTGTCGGGTGCCACTTATTCAAACACAATGCTTACCCTCACCCCGGACTCTCCGTCGGACGCCAGTTCACCATATCAATTGTCATTGACCGGGTCGAGAGCTCCACCCATTGCCGAGGCAGGATTGACCATAACACCCTTAGCACCAACCTTCTCCAATACCTCAGACAACAACGTATCACAGCAGCAGAATTTTGTCCTTCTCGGTGGCCATACTCAAAGTGCCTTTATCAACATGTCACAACTAGCTATATTTGCCTTGCCTCAGGCGTCTTGGGCTTTTGTGGGAGTATCCCAGTCCCGGGGGACTGGAGGCGGAAAAATAAAGTCTAGAGATGCAATCACTGTTGAGCCACGATCTGGCCATACTGCAATCTTGACCGAGGATGGATCCAAAGTTGTGGTGCTTGGAGGCTGGGTAGGTGACATCAATACTCCGGCACAGCCTCAGCTGGCTATACTGGAAGTTGCTCAGGAATACGGCGGCCGGGGCGATTGGACGTGGACCGTTCCCACTTCCACATCTAATCCTTTCACGTCTGGCGCTGGCATATATGGCCACGGCGTAGCTCTGCTGCCTGGCGGCGTCATGATGGTCACGGGAGGCTATCCCATCAGTTCATCTGGCTCGAAGCATAAACGAAAACTCTCCGATCAGATTTTTTTCCTGAACACGACAACTTTGGACTGGACCAGTACGTACGCGAACCCTTACCCCTCAGGCTCATCGTCAGATTCGGCCAGTGCAGAGTCGTCTTCTTCAGGACTGAAGACTTCCGAAAAGGCGGGTTTGGGCGCGGGCCTTGGTCTCGGCCTGGCAACCGCTGCTGGGGTGGCTATTGTCTGGATCTGGTATTCGCGTAAGCTTAGGGCGAGACGTGCTGTACGTGAGAAAGGGCTTCGAGAACTTGCTTTAGGGGCCGAACGCTATCATTCACCGGCACCCCTGGATGAAGATGATCCAAGATATTCTGGCATGCGGACTGCCAGCTGGGGTGCTGCCCAGGAACGCCAGATCGAGAGCTCGGGGCATCCTGACCCTTGGGCACCAATGGCTCCACCGGATCAGAACGGAAGGTCGCGTATGAACCCTGACGGTGGAGACAGCAACAATTCTCGGTATGCTGGAGGCACGGAGGTCTTGATGGAAATACCTAGTCCCACGAGGGGATTGAGAAAGAGCTTGAATTCTAGGCTTCCCATGGGATACGGACCCTTTAACCAGCATCCGCCAACTGGACCAGGCGCAGTCTTCCGCATCGATGAAGAGGATGAGGGGAGTCAAACAGGTTCTCTAAAGCGATCGAAAACTCCCAAGATCGCGGGCGACAGAAGCTCGGTCACGAGCGATCCCTTTAAAGATCCATCACCCGCGGCTGATGGTTCTCGGCACGAGGACGTGGCAGCTCAGCGTAAAAAGGAAGTGGAAGGTTGGGTTGAAGACTGGCAATCAGCAGCCGAGTCGATGAGCCTGTCAAGAAGTACGAGTCAAGCACACAGTCGAACATATTCTAACCTTTCACAATTTCGCTCCCAGGACGTCGTCGTGGGGGGATCAGGGCGCGGATCTCCAGAGAAGTCAGATCGCACGGGCAGCAACTTATCCGAAAGCAGTGTGATGAGCACTTCATCCTTTCAGAGATCCTTGACTGGTACGTTGTCGCGCAACATTTCACAGCGGAGCGCTAGCGCGGGACATGCACTCATTTCTAGCGCCGCGGCGGCCATGGGCCGGTTTGGATACACGCGACAAGGCCCAGTAGATCGTGAAACCAATCCGGGCCTCGCTCGAGCACCTTCCAATCGAAGTCTGTCTCTCAACGCTGACTCAGCTCGGCCTTCAAGTTCAAGAGATCGCACCGAGACATTCTCGTCTGCACGGAGTGATTGGGGTCCTTCAACGCCAGGGGAGGATCAAGCGCTTCTGAATCGAAATCGTCAGCGGCAACAATTCGCCGAACGGGACTACAGGACGCTTCCTGAAAGCCCCGGCAAGGAGAAATATGCTCGAACTGGCAGCTTGACGGGATCTGGTCGACGAGCGTTGAATCTATTCGAGAGCGCGAAGCGGGTCTTCACGGGAACCGGCGGTGTTGACGTTCAAGATCGCGTTGCCGCGTTTGAAAGCCATAGTGGTCAATCTAGTCCGACGAAGCGCGCTGGCCAGCCTGAGATGGCCGAGGCAGCTCCAAACAGAACCCTCAGCGCGGGAGCGTCGTTCTGGCGAGGCAAGAGAGGTGCCAAAGACTGGGACACCGATTTGTCTGGTCCAAGCGATGTTGGGTCGGCTTCGACAGTGCGAAGGAAACCTGTCCCCGGTCTGATCTTGAACGACAACACCGGAGCTCTTGATGACGACGAAGAGGACTGGGATGTAGAAACAGCTGTTCAGAGACGGGTGGTGCAAGTCATGTTTACAGTTCCGAAAGAAAAGCTGAGGGTGGTCAATGCTGATGCCTTGAGTCTGCTCAGCAGCAATCGAAGCGATGTTGATCATGAAGAAGATAAGGAGAGGGATCAGATCAAAAGGATGAGTAGTGTGAGGGAAGGGGATGAGGATAATGACCCTGATGACGAAACGACCAAGGGTAAAGGGAAAGAGAGGGAATATTGAGTGACCGTTCTGGACGATGGCCTGAGATAAGACCGTTCCAAGCTAGAGATTCTTGTACCTTTATGATATCGATGGGAAATCTTGAAAGGGTGGTCATCTTTGTTCGAGCGCAGGTGTTGATGAGATTCGGGATGGCCCAGCTAGGTGGATTTTGGACACCTCTGTCCGCAGCCTCGCATTTGTCCGGTCGTGTAGGTTTGTATGGTTAATAAGGTCTAGAAAGCATTGCAAATGGTTGGTCAGCACCGGTGGACGTTGCAAACGTAGTTATAAGGCGACGACGATCTCGACACCAGGAGCTGGTTTTGGTGGAGGATGTTGTCGAGGCTCACTCACCCGAGTCGCACGCCTCGACCCATCCATCGGTAATATTTGACTAATTAACGCCCGGATAAGACACGAAAACGCGTACTGTGGAGCGCGTCCACGGTGGGCTGCTATTTGAATGTTTTCTTTTCCTTGTCGTCCTTCGTTTCCTTCCCTACACAACAGTTGTGAAGTCGTACCTGCGTCTCTCTGGCGACCTCTCGTTACCTGTGTATACATAGGAGCAGGCTCGGTGGTCATCTTTGGCCTCCATTCCTCCCTTCTCCCAGTTGCCACTCAGACCCTCGCGACGACTGAATCACAACTACAAACCAGACCGCAGACTCCATACCACCAAGATGTTTGTCTTCAAGCGAGGTAAGATCCTTCCTCCAGTAGAGCATCGACAAGCTTTGTCATCTCACTTCCATCACGACGATGTCACTGACCGATTTTTTTTTCCCTTTCCTCCAGATGGACGCAAAGAACGCGTGCAATTCGACAAGATCACCGCCCGCGTCTCCAGATTATGCTATGGCCTCGACCCGGAACACGTTGATGCAGCAGCTATCACGCAGAAAGTGATTTCTGGTGTCTATCAAGGCGTGACCACCATTGAGCTCGACAATCTCGTCAGTATCACCGCGTGTCCGATCCCATTTCCGTCAACTGCTAACATCTTGCCAGGCCGCGGAGACGGCAGCATACATGACGGTTACCCATCCCGATTATGCCATCCTCGCAGCGCGTATCGCCGTGTCCAATCTCCACAAGCAGACTAAGAAACAATTCTCTTCGGTGGTGTCGGATCTCTACTACTATATCAACCCCAAGAACAAGAAGCACTCTCCTATGATCTCCCAGGAGACGTATGAATGTGTTATGAGACATGCTGATGAGCTGAACTCGGCCATCGTTTACGACCGAGACTTCAACTACCAATACTTCGGCTTCAAGACTTTGGAAAGATCATATCTGCTCAAGATTGGCAAACAAGTGGCCGAGAGACCGCAACACATGCTCATGCGTGTGGCAGTTGGCATCCATGGAGATGACATCGAGAAGGCGATAGAGACCTACAACCTCATGTCCCAGAAGTGCTTCACCCACGCCTCTCCAACTCTGTTCAATGCCGGCACTCCGCAACCTCAATTGTCCTCATGCTTCTTGGTCGACATGAAAGAGGACAGCATTGAGGGAATTTACGACACTCTCAAGACTTGTGCTATGATCTCCAAGACTGCTGGCGGTATTGGCCTCAACGCTCATTGCATTCGTGCTACTGGTTCCTATATTGCCGGGACCAACGGCACTTCCAATGGTCTCATTCCCATGCTTCGTGTCTTCAACAACACTGCCCGTTATGTGGACCAGGGTGGCAATAAGCGTCCCGGTGCCTTTGCCATCTATCTGGAGCCATGGCACGCGGATGTCTTCGATTGGCTGAACCTGAGAAAGAACCACGGAAAGGAAGAGGTTCGCGCCCGTGACTTGTTTTATGCACTTTGGACTCCGGATCTATTCATGAGACGTATCGAGAAGAACCAAGACTGGACTCTGTTCTGTCCTCATGAGGCACCGGGCCTTGCTGATGTCTATGGCGAGGAATTCGATGCCCTCTATGAACAGTATGAGAAAGAGGGACGAGGTCGTCAGACGGTCAAGGCCCAGAAGTTGTGGTATGCGATCCTAGAAGCACAGACCGAGACTGGGACTCCTTATATGCTTTACAAGGATGCCTGCAACAAGAAGAGCAACCAGAAGAACCTGGGGACAATCCGGAGCTCCAATCTGTGCACGGAAATTGTCGAGTACAGTGCCCCAGATGAGATCGCTGTCTGCAATCTCGCCTCTCTGGCTCTTCCAACCTTCGTCGATCAAGCCCGAGGTGAATATGACTTTGGCCGTCTTCATGAAGTTACCCAAGTCGTCACTCGAAACTTGAACAAGATCATCGATATCAACTACTACCCTGTGCCCGAAGCCAGGAAGAGCAACTTCCGACACCGACCTGTTGGTCTTGGTGTTCAGGGTCTTGCAGATGCCTTCCTTGCTTTGCGTCTTCCTTTCGACTCTCCAGAGGCCCGTCAACTCAACATCCAAATTTTCGAAACCATCTACCATGCAGCTCTGACTGCGTCATGCGAACTCGCCAAGGAACAAGGTCCCTATGAGACCTATGAGGGCAGCCCGGTCTCACAAGGTATCCTTCAGTATGATATGTGGAATGTTACTCCTTCAGATCTATGGGATTGGGATGCATTGAAAGCTGAGATTGCTAAACATGGTGTTCGCAACTCTCTCCTTGTTGCCCCTATGCCTACTGCATCCACCTCTCAAATCTTGGGCAACAACGAATGCTTCGAGCCATACACGTCCAACATCTACTCCCGTCGTGTGTTGGCTGGTGAATTCCAAGTCGTCAATCCCTGGCTCTTGAAGGATTTGGTTGACCTTGGTCTCTGGTCCGACAACATGAAGAACAGAATCATTGCGGAAGGCGGCTCCATTCAGAACATCCCCAACATCCCTGCTGACATCAAAGCTCTATACAAGACGGTCTGGGAAATCAGCCAACGCGCCGTCCTCCAGATGGCTGCTGACCGTGGTGCTTTCATTGATCAATCCCAATCTCTCAACATCCATCTCAAGGAGCCCACTATGGGCAAGATCACATCCATGCACTTCGCTGGCTGGAAGATGGGGCTGAAGACTGGAATGTACTACCTCCGTACTATGGCTGCTACAGCCCCTATTCAATTCACCGTCGACCAGGAACAACTCAAAGTTGCTGATACCAATGTAGCTCGTGAGCGAAGCATGCCCAAGAAACGCACCTCGCTCGGCTATGGCCAGGGCTACAACTCTATTCCTCGACCCATGTATGCCTCAAAGACCTCTAATTTCAACGGAGGTGGATCCGCAACCTCGCTCAATGGTATCCCAACACCTACATCCAACCCTCCTTCATCTAGCGAGGATAAGCAATTCCAACTCGCCCACAAGCTGGCCAAGACTCATCTCACCGAGGGTTCCAGCAGCTCTGAACCCAGCCCCAAGGTCCTCCCAACAGACCCGGTTGGCACCCCCGATGTGGACGAGAGTCTTGAGAGCAGGGAACAATCCAAAGCCCAGCAGGATGAAGATAAGGAGAGCGATTCCGGGGAACGCGAAGGCGACATCTACGCACAGAAAGTTCTTGCTTGTAAGTCCCCTCCCTTCTGATTGATTTCCCATTGGTTTGCATTCTTTGAGACTGACGAGTTGCGAATGAACAGGCTCGATCGAGAACAAGGACGCCTGCGTCATGTGCAGTGGTTAAACTCTTCTGCCACTCCGCACCAAAGTTGAACCCCTGACGGGACCAAGTCCGTACCACGTACTGGTATTCAGACAAGAACACAGGCTCTCCCGTCTCTGCTCTGGCCACCTGTTCATCTACTTATCTCGCGTCCCCTTGACCCAAGCTTGGAAACACTGGCTAAAGCACATAAATGAGGAGTATACAGTGACGATTGAAGTAGCTGAGAAGAAATGGATATGGAGATGCTTTGCATGCATAGGAAATTTGAGCTTGTTTGAGATGGCATTGATTGCGATTGCGCCCTGCCATGGAAATGGAAATGGAAATAGTGGTGCCTGATTGTCATGGTTGTTTGTTTCGGATCCTGATCCCGTCGAGTCGATAACGCATACAGTAATGAGTCTTCAGTCAATCAATCGAAGTCGCGTTGTTTCTCTTGATCTTGCGTTGTTCTCTCTACTCGTCATTTTTATATGAAAGCGTCAAGGGCACGGTACCCCGCGTCAGGATGTGAGACATACACAAAACTCGCAGAATTATTGATTGGGCATCAAGTAGTGTAGTAGTATATCAACGTATCGAGCACGTAGTGATGACTACTAGCGGTAATGATAATCTAACATGGGGATACTCTACGTCTGACTCTACTCTCTCTTCAATGATTTCTTCATGAGCTCTTCCCATTGCTCCCCACAGATACTTTCGGTACCTTGTCATTCACCTGAGCTCGTAGGCTATCTCATCTTCCAGACCCCTTGCGCAGAGCCTGAATCTGCCGTCTTGCGTCTTCTCCAGTGCCTCAGATCGTGCCTTGGGGACCCACATCGTGTCTGTGACTATCTCCGTTCACACATGACTCTTGACGTTCGGCCAGTGTCATCAGATGATCATTTCTCGCTCACCGTTTCTGCTTTGTCCGGGAGGAAATTCTTTCAGGAAAAATAGTTTGAAAATGTGAAGGTTTGTCTGATCTGACTTAGAACTCGCACCAAGCTTTGCCAAACCTCGTCCACTCGTAATGACGAGCTTCTGGTGGAAATAAGATGTAGCCACCAAAAGGCCGATAGGTATCAATGCATAGAAATCGTCTAACACGCATTGTACAACGATGCATCGGACGTGTCCCTAAATAATATTGAAAGCAGAACCGAAACCCCTCCAACCCCATACAAACAATCAAGTCGTGAAGGGGAAAAAAAAAAAAAAAAGGATTGGGTTCTGGTCATATCGGGTATCAATCGGCCATATTTTTCAGTTGTTCACCTCTATCTTGCAAACGGTGAATGGAACTCTGCAACCATTCATACGTGAGCATAGTGGTCATGGCAGCCGGGACAGCTCGGATAAGATTTGTGCCGATCCCGACATAGAACGCCCGCCAGCCTTCTTCCTTGAGCATCACTTTGCACATATGCAGAATACCCGAATATCGCGCTTTCACGGCCAGGCCATCTGATGTCGATAGACCGGATCTTCTTTGTTGGGTTTGTAATCGAGTACGGAGGACTTCGTGAGGGTAAGTCGCTGTGCTGGCGCAGATTTTGCTTAAGAACGTGGCGGCCGAGATACCAATCCAATTCGCACTGCTGTCTTCGGGTGGATGTTCACCCATGCCATAGCCGGTGAATTTCATCTTGAAAAACTCATATAATGGAAACTGCACGGCGACATGCGTTAAGCCAAGAAGAGCGGGTGTCAGGCCGGAATAGAATGATCGGATGCCTTCGGTGCGATACATCTTCATGGCAGCATCCAAAGTTGAGGTATAATGCCATGGAGCGCGCATGCCGTCACTCGCAGCTTTGGTACTCTGAGACATCAGTCGAGTTTTGATGACCCAGATTGGATTTGTCAGAACCGTCGAACAAGCACCCGCCGTCAGAGATGAATAGCAACGAGCCACCCACCAACTTCCACATTGATCGTACCAAAACTCTCTCGTGTTCTCGTATACCGTCAAGTAGACGGCCCAGGTGGGCAAATATCCGAGTAGCATCGGACCAAGTCCTCGGTACATTCCCCGTATACCTTCTTCCTGCCAGATCACGCGACCGGTCCCGACGATGCCTCGATAAAGCTGATGTGATTGTGTGTATGGAGTTTTCTGATTTCGGACAGCAAAGCCGCCTTGAGCTTGTAGTTTTGTCTTGATTACATCGAGAGGGCAGGTGACAATGCCCGATGCGAAACCTGCCCCGGCACCACATATGGGACTAACCCACGCCTTCGGAATTTGTGTCGACTGTATCTGTATTCGGGCCATAAAGGAGTCCCTCGAAGGAGTCGGAGACATAGCAGTGGAGTTTCTGGACGAGGATGGTTCGTGAATCGGGGTAGCATATTGGGGAGACAAAATAGCAGGCGTTTGTTCAGGATCTCGGTCGTAGGACATTTCTCTGAAGACTCTGTCAAGAGTATTCGTATCCTAGCAGCCCATCTGACGTGCTCATGGCGGAGGGAGATAGGGTATGGAGCTTCGTAGTTCTCGACGAAGTTTTTGTTGGGCAATGCTATCTCCGTTGCACCGTGTTTCGGTGTTGTGGAAACTGCGGGGTCTGGCCGAAGCCGACGCAGTGCCCTGTCAGCGATTGACAAAGGCCATGAAGACAAACAATATCAGGCAAGATAAGTTGGAGCTTGACAGTTTACAGAGATACGGTGGAGATGGGCGGTGCTTTTGAGGAAGGATTGGGAACTGGAAAGCTGGATAATGAAGCAGGGCGCCGATATGCTGGGGAATGATGAAAGCGGGCGAGGAGAAGCAGTCGGTCAAGCTTCCCAGCTGGGAAAATATTGAGGCAGCTTCGTGCTCGCTGCTGCAGAGCATTGGCAGCAGCCAGTGCAAATCGATGCCAAGCGCCAGTCATTGGATGCGCAAATGCAATGCTCCCGAGTAAAACTCCCAAAGCTTTCCAACTCGAACTTCCATCTGCGCCAATACATTCCAGTTCAACGCTGCACCCGGCCTCAACATGAGCCGTATCACCAATCCGAACGTCTCCGCGATTTTCAAGCGGCCGTGGGTGGAAAAGTGGTTCATTCCACTTTCCAACTGGTATGTCAACTTGGCTGGATGGCGAAAATTAGGTTAGATATCCTGAGGACCTCATAATGTAGAACGCAACGTTGACCACGAGACAGGTCTGAGATACGAAGACTTGATTCCCGAAGAAAATGATGTCGTCCAGCTGGCCCTAAAGAGATTGCCACCCAAGGAGGCCTACGACCGCGTCTTCCGACTCCGAAGAGCTTTCCAAGTATGATCCCCCTTCCATGCTGGACCTCCCGAAACTAATAACTCAATTCTTACAACAGTGCTCCTTGTCTCATCAAATTCTACCTCCAGAAGAACATACAAAACCAGAAGATGTGAGACGTCTCACAGAGTCCTGTGGACGAGTTTTACTAACTCGTGCAGGATATTGCATATCTGAGCCCTATCATTGCGGAAATAGAGGCCGAGTTGAAGGAACGTCATGATTTGGACACCGCACAGGTTGAGAAGAAGAAGAAGTAGAAGGGGATGGGGATGGCCGGGGTTTCGGAAGAAGATTCACAAGTATCAACATAAAACGGGACTTGAAGTGCCGGCAGTCCTACAGTAACCACTATTGTACATGTACCGAAGGTTCAGACATGCAATCATTACATGGTGCTCTGCATAACGTCCACGTCCACGTCCTCCACCCTCCACATATACCACATAAACAGACTTCGATATGGAGCAAATGGTGCTGATTTTTCAAGCATGTCTTGTTCCGACATATATTTCCATTTTCCTCCACCCTTTGCTTTGAGCTTTTTTACATCTTTACCATAGAAAGCAGCCATGCCTCGTTGTACCCCAAGGTCTCCAGTGGAAAGAATGTCCATTCGCTTCAAACCAAAGCACGCGAACATTTCCACACTCCACTTTCCCAAGCCACGAACGGCGATCAATTTCTCCATGACTTCCTCGTCCGTGGCCTTCATGAGCATATCGGTGGAGAGCTCACCGGTCTTGAACTTCTCCGCCAAGCCCTGGATATACTCGGCCTTTCGCTGAGACAGCCCAGCGAGTCGCAATTTGGAGATGTCTGTGGCAGCGACCTGTGCCGGCGTCGGAAAATAGGCGTCTCCAGAGCCTTCCTCGTTGAACAAGGCGATGAACTTGTTCTTGATGGATTTTGCTGCAGCACCGGAAACTTGTTGGCCCATTATTCCGCTGGATAATGATCGAAAAGGGTCGATTGGCTCTGCCAGGCCATTAGCTGAGAATAGATGGCAGTGATGTTGTTCTATCAGAGGTTTCAATCGGGGATCAACGCTAATCAGATGGGCGCACGCCTGGTCGAGCAGTGTATTGGTGGTAGCGGTTGGGCAAGGAAGCCCAGTTTTTGAGGGAGTAGAGTCCGGGAGCTGGTCAGGATATGCGACCTTCTGCGTCCCTCCTGGGGTAACTAAGGTCGCATTGGTAACGTGTGGCTCAACTGGACGGTCGGGGGGCGGAGTAGCGTCATCAATATCGCCTGAACTATACGGTGCCCGAATGGCTTGGACGAGGCTTGGGGTTGGAGTCAATGGAGGCTTCTTCGGTTGTTTAGCAGGATTTCTTCTTGCATTCCTCCCTGACGTTACTGGAACTTTGAACTCAGGTTCTCCGTTCACGACGGTCTCGTCTTCTGTCGGTTTGGGCTTTTTGGCTTTGATCTCACGTGCCTGGGAACTCGTAGTTCGCTTCTTCGAATCAATGACAGGAGAAAGGGGCTTTTCTGGAGAAGGAATAACAATAGAAGAAATTCTAGCAGAGCGGCGAAGAGACATTTCGCAGAAAGAACGAGCCAGAGATGCCTCACAAAATCATGAGAATATACCTGAACGAGAGTGGCCGGTTGGACGAGCCATCACAACGTCCCACGGATGCTCGTCTTATTATACAAAACCCTCTCGCGGTCATTGAAATGCGCCGTTGAGGCCACAACAACCTACTTAGTAAGGAACTAGGGCGTTGCTGCCTTGTTGCCAAGAGATGCTGGCTGACCTAAGCCATGTCCCGTGACCAGCGCTATACGCGGTACTCTTGAAGTGTTTCTGTTGATTTGGATAGAGTTCTCGAGTATTCTTGGGGTTCGACGAGAAGGGCGGCCCGTATGATCAGAGCGTCCACACATGCATCAGTAAATGTATCATGTCGTGCAATATATATCTGGGCACACATCTTGCCGCTGTTACTCTGGGCTCGTTCCGAGGACAAGAGACGAAACCATTGTGAGAGAATCGAATCCCCCTCGTTGCTACCTTGGCCAATTGCAGATCTCGCAGTCCATGATATATATTCGAAGCCAATCCTAATATTGGAAAGCATATCACTGAGTCATTGCATCACCAACAGCATATACATGTTGATCTCATCATACAATGGTCATTGTTTACGGTGCATCAGCGGATCTCTTGGAAATTTGAAGCCTTCATATCGAAAGTGGACAGACCAGAATGGGGTAAGCTCTATCTACGGTGTGGACAAGGCCGGGATGTTTGGGTGTGGCTTGTATGGTATTGTCAGGAATAATGCAACTAGCATCAATGGTGGAACAAGCGTGGCGGGCTGCTTGACCCATTGGGCAACGATAAAATGGATGCCACACATATACCAGCGAGTAAGCTTCGCGCTATGGCGCTCATCGCTGGGGGACGCGACATGACCGGAAAAAAAGATTGAACCCAGTGCAGAGACCGATCAGCAGGCAACCCTGTCGCGGAAGAAGAAATCTCGCCGTGACGATCTGGTGATGTCTTGAGAAATGAGACTCGAGGCTTGACCAAAGAGGATGAAATAGGTTGGAAGTGGACTTGTGACAATTCTGGTGTCGGGGTTTTGTCATGATGAAGCACGTATTGACTGACAATTTTGCCCAGCATGTCATTGCATGTGTCCCAAAAGTCCGGACTCTGGGACTCCGTTGATTTATTTTGAATACCAACACACAATGCATGTGCCATTCGAGCCTAAGGTTCTGGGATCTAGCTGATGTGCGTGGTCTAACAACCATAAACGGACATTGCGACTCCATACGTATTGCCCAGTGGATCTGTGGCTCACAGCTGCAATCAAGACATTGAACAAGCGAGATAATCCGAGCGTCTGCGCTTGATAACAGTTGGTGGCTGTTTGTTATCGTCCACCGTCCATCAACGGGGATCGACTCGAGCGTCAAAATGTCTCAGATGTGCATGTCTGGTGCCAGGTCTTGGAGAGGATTCTCTCGAGCTTACGGGAAAGGTTGGTATGTAGCATCAGCATGCGCAACAGGATGGGTTGCTGGCAGCTGAAACGGATGACGGGGTTGGAAGAGAATGGCTGCGGTGGGGTTGCGAGAAGAGAAGAACATCTGGCTGGGAAATAAAGCTGGCCCACAGAGGAGCTAGTCTCAATAAGCGACGGATACGTAATAGATGACCGTACTGATACCGACTCCCCTTTTTTCTAGATTCTGCTACTGCAAGTTTCGTGAGTCTTAGTGTCCGCCCAGTGTCTGGTATTTTGTCCTTGCCTGACCCAGTCCCAGCCATTGAAGCCTCTTCCACCTGGAGCCCTGGCCCTGGCTTGCAGACTTTTTGCCGTCGACGGGCAACACACCAGAGTGCCGAATTGCTGCTTGCGCATCTTTGCTGCTCCCTGCACCTTCATACCCTGTGTCCGCAGCCAATCAGTCCACCCCAATCGACCGCCAGGCCACTTCAAGTCCAATTCATTCTTTTCCCTCCCATTTCCGTTCCCATTCCCATTCTCATCCTATTTTCCTGCCATCCCCCTTCTCCATTCACACTTTCAGCATATACGCCCTCGCTGCAAGTCCATCATTGCTACGGTTTATTCCTCTTTTCTTCACAGAGCCAGCCACGCGTCGAGCCTCTTTACCCAGGGGGTCGTACCTACCTGCCGGCCACCGCAGTTTTTCCCAATCTGAGCAACAACAAAATCAGCTTCTCCTTCGCTGAAGCTTTCTTTATCCCCAACCCCGTTGCGTGTTCGTCAAGAACCCAACAAATTAATTCTTGTACTCTCAAAAGTTCTTACGACTTTGCTTCAAAGTCAGCTCTATCTCTGCTTCACTTCTATTCTCTTTTAATATTGCATTCTCAGGTGAGTGTACCTTTACTCTGTTGGGTCTGCAGAGCACGCCCCGGTGACCGCGTCACCGTCGACCTTCCCTCACTTTCATCCTCTTAACGAACCCTTTCAGTGACAACTTCGCAACCTTGGAAAGCCCTCTTACTGACCTTGATCGCCAGCTTTTTCGCTGATTCATAGTCTCTCACAATGTCTTTCTCAAAATTCATCCTCCCTGCTCTCGCTCTCGCGAGCTCCGCCCTCGGTACGTTCCTCCTTCCGCCATAACTGGCCATTGGATGCCACGCGCAAGAGCTGGAGTGGATGAGATGGTCCAGTATTCTCGCAAGAACATGGAAGCTGACGTGTATGTCCAGCACAAGGTGACGTCTGCGATGGCCCTTCCATCACAATTGCAAGCAGCACAGATGCTGAACAGATCGCCAACTGCCAAACATACGACGGAGATGTCATTATTGATTCCACTGCCTCAGGACAAGTTGCCATCAACGGGGTTCAACAGATTACGGGTGATTTTTCCTGCGACAACGCTACCCAATTGACGGCCATTACCTCCGATCAGCTGAACTCCATTGGCGGTACTTTCAGTTTGACCGGTCTTACCATTTTATCCACCCTTCAATTCGACTCCCTCACCGCAGTAAATCGAATCAACTGGGTTGGGCTTCCTGCTCTGCAAAGCTTGAACTTTGCCCAGGGCGTGTCGAGATCCAACCAGATCTACATCTCCAACACCCAGTTGAACAACATCAATGGTATCGAGTTGACCGCCGTGGGGAACATGGATATCAACAACAACCCCTATCTCACCTCGGTCAATGTCAACGATCTGTCTAATGTGACCACCTTTCTTTCGTTCTCTGCCAACGGACGTGACTTGGAAATCAGTTTCCCCAACCTCGAAGACGCGGCCAACTTGACTTTCCGAAATGTCAGCAAGATTGACATGCCATCCCTCGCCAATGTCGCCGGCTCCATGGGTTTCTACTCTGACTCCTTCAAGACTTTCTCGGCCCCCAACTTGACTCAAACTGGTGGCACATTGGCCTTCGTCGACAGTCCTGACTTGAGCAACTTGTCTTTCCCTTCGCTCACTCAGATTGGGGGTGGTTTCTTGATCGCAAACAACACCGATCTCAAGACTATTAGCGGTTTCCCCAAGTTGGAGACCATTGTCGGTGCTCTTGACTTCGCAGGTACATTCAATAGGTGAGTGATGACGTTCGTCTCCGTCCCAACGGACACCGGTTCTGACTTTGACCCCAGTGTTACCATGCCTTCCCTTACCGATGTTCGTGGTGGATCCAATGTCCAGACCACCTCGACCAACGAAACCATCTGTGACGTCTTCGACACTGCTCACGAAAGGGGAGTTATCAAGGGTGTCAACACCTGCATCACCAACAAGGCCAACCCGGAGACGAACCCATCGGCCACTAGCGGTGGTTCCTCTTCAACTTCCACAAGCAGCTCCGACAACACCAACGCCGCCAATGCTTTTGGTCCTCAAGTTCCTATGACGGGCTTCAGCGCCCTGATTGCTGCCGTTCTCTTCATCTAAAGCATTGGTTCTGGCGTTTCCTTTTGCAATTACTTAGACTAACTTAATATGCGACGGGTAATGTCCTGCGATCCTTTGTTTTTCAATAAGTCTCGGACAAGAAAAAACAAAAATGGAGTGGCTCGTGAATCGGTCCCGCAAACCCCAAAATGGAAGCTCATGAGCATCTGGAGTGTGGGTTCCCCTAGGCTCTGTGTTGGGAAGGATCTACTGGCAGAGAGCGAACAGCGCTCACAAGGGTTTTGCGTGTGGGATAGGCATACAAACGAATATGTTTCCTTGTTTCAACCAAAGTTGGTTTTGCTCTGATCCTGTTTCTTGCCCTCGTCCTTGCGTGCATTCTGGCTTTGGGCTGTCGACCTGTCGAAATATGTACCTGCTTTCGTATTCCGTGATTCGGACGGCGACGTCTTCAATTAGATTCTCGTGTGACAGCCGGGTTTCGGCTCGCCGTGAGGTCATTCTCCAGGAGTCAATCGACACAGATCGTAGCCGACCGGACGGAAATTCCCCCGCAGTTCCTATTTGTGCTAGCACAAGGTGAATGATGATTGGCTTTTCGCTCGAAGTATGCTTTTTGTTCGAATTTCGGTCGGCTTCAGTCTCGCCTAGGTATCTAAATTTTCATAAATTGCTTTTTTTTTGCTGTCAATGACTTTCTCTTACTGAAATCTTGTTTGCCCTTTTGACATTTAGTTCTGGGTCTATGTGAAGGGCTTGAGTCTGTCTCCTCTCACTGGGGGGGGTACTGTTGGTGTGGTGGCTTATGAGATCCGAGGACTTTTGAACTTGTTTCTATGTCGGAGAGGGAAATGCCATGGGATAAAATTTGGTCGGTTGTCACCAGAACTCTCCAAATTAATAGGTCATTTAAGCAGCAGTCTTAAACGCCCTTTGGCTGTGAACACTACCTCTCTCCTCTTCGAGACGAAACCGATGCCGAACGATCGGATAGGAGCGGTGCGTGGGCGGCCAAGAAACATGTCATTGGAACTGATTGATATATATAAAGGACAACCGGAGGAGATTTCCAATGTTGGTTCTGTAATCACTGATCAGCATAGAGACCTGTGCAAGAGGCACCAGCTTACCAAGGCAGGCTACAGATCAAGGAAAGATCTCTCACCGACTGGCTGACTCGATCTGAATCCTGCCGTTCCTTGCTCTAACCTGGTTAGAATTGGAAAAAGGTGATCATTGAAGACTGGATGGGCAGAAGACGGCCATGTTTGTTTCCCAACGCACCTCAACCTTGCTGGCTTGACTCAGCTTGCGCTTATTTCCGTCGGTGGGTTTTCCATTTGCCCTTTGGCCGCTGGCCGGTACCGTTTGCCAGACCGTAAGTACTATATCGTCTAGGGAATGAAGCGTCCATGGGGTGTTAGTGGGCTAGGGAAACTGGCGATAGTGTGATTGAAGGATTTGGGGGTTGTTTACCAGATGGCGAGAAGTGTTAGCGTGGTACACGGTACGTATTTGGCACTCACGAAATGACTTGTTGGAAGCCGAGAAGGCGAAAGTTCTTCTGACTTGGAAACACAATAGAATGGCAAACCCAACGTGGTTTCAGGGTTCGCTCCTGATCTCGGATGCGGTGGGATCGTCTTTTTTCATATTTGCAACACTTGCTTCTATGGACTGATGACCCTCGCCGCTTCTACGCTGTCACTCTACAGTTTCGCTTTCCCGTCTGACGTCTGCCGGAGTTTCTCTACTAATCCATATGCCCATTCGCCGTACGGGGCCGTTTGAGCAGCGTAATTTCTAGCCGTGGTGCCGCTGGCTTGCCTCCGAGCATACCTGGCTGCAATACCTTGCATGATAATAGCACCTCGGAATCCTCCGAAGGCATTTCCCCAAGCCAACTCGGGCTTAGGGTCATATCCTGACACTTCGGAATACCATTGCACAGTCTGATCCAAAGATGGAAGCCCAGGGGTCGCCCCGGCCTTGAACGCGTCGTTGCCTCTGTCTGAATGAGCCGACCCGGTAACCCTTCCTACCCAAACCCATGGAGCGGTGAGGTTGACGAAATCCGAAAGTGGATGGCCAATCGTGGCCATTTCCCAATCCAAAATACCAATGACCCGAGGTTCGGTTTTATGGAACACCAAGTTATCAATTTTATAGTCTCCGTGGATCAGAGTGGTGCGGTCTTTGGGCTGCGTCGATTTTTGTTTGAAAAAGGCAACCATATCATCGAAATGTGGTATGTCTCCCACAGGCTTCTTGGTGTCGACATCCTCGGCGGCCGCCTGTGTTTTTGACAGCGTCCCAAAGGTCTTCAATTGTCGGTCATAAAAGCCTCCATGCCGACCAAAATCGGCAAGTCCAATCTTGTTGAAGTCCACACGATGGAATTTGCCGAGCGTTCGTACAGCATCGCGCCACCTGTATGAAGTCAGGACCCGACTCCCTCCTCGAGCATTGATATATATTGAAGAGTCTCACATCTCCGTTCTCTCCTCTGGGGTACATCCGGGGAAGTGGGGTTCAGTCACCATGCGCCCATCCAGGAATTCCATTATATAGAACGGCGTACCAATGACTTTATCATCTTCACACAAGCAGTAGACCTTTGGCACGGGCACATCCGTTTGGCCCAAAGCATTGAGGATTCTATACTCTCGGTCCACTCTGTGTGCGGTCTTAGACAAGAGCTTCCCCGGGGGCTTCTTGCGCATGACATATTTCGTGCCCGTTGCGTCTGTGATCTGGTAGGTAGGATTCGACTGGCCGAAGCCGAACTGGGACCAAAGCGTCAGGACCTCAGATCATGAATTTCGCGGGAACAGGAGCACACGATACCTGCTTCAGCCCCAGGGGGGGTTTGATCTGGCGGACATTGCTATCGATATAGCGCTCAAGAGAGGCCAAATCAATAGGTTGCCGGACTGGCCCTGCCATGTTTTCTTTCCGCCAGCACTTCGCGAGGACGGAAAACACAGAAGTGTACCTGAACAAAGAATGGGGATGTGCTTCCTCATGGTCATAAGATCAAGGATGCTCGATTCCGAGGGAACTTGTTTTCCGGGCCGCATTTTTAACCTCGGTTCCGAGTGTCGAGGGCAACCAGTAACGACCTGCTTAGTCCAAATTGGATCGGAGAGCCGGGCATACGGAGCACACGATCTCCAAGTGCAGGAACGCGACCAAAACGACTTTACGCGTCGTGTATGGGGGCATTCGGCTTCGTGTTCTATTCAACCTCTGCCTCTGCGTGCACTCTCCCCGCCAGCACGAAGCTTCTTCAGGCGAAGAATGATAAGAACATCAACACCTCCACCGCCGACTGAAATAAAGGACGGAGATCACGTACCACCCTCGCTGCCCAGCTCGCCAGTTCCCAAACGCCTGAAACCCGAGGCACCCACACCGTCCAAAATGGCACCCATCGCAGACCCGAACGGCCCTGCCGTTCCCCAACTCACCTCAGCATCTCAACCACCGCTACTGATTAAGAAGCTGTCACCTGACGCCACCACTCCGACTCGAGGATCCGCCTTTGCTGCGGGATACGACTTGTACGCGTCGAAGTCCATCACAATTCCCTCCCGGGGCAAGGCTCTCGTCTCAACGGACCTATCAATCGCGACACCAGAAGGAACATACGGCCGCGTGGCACCACGGTCAGGACTGGCGTCGAAACACTTCATCGACACAGGCGCCGGGGTGATTGACGCAGATTACCGTGGAGAAGTCAAGGTTCTACTCTTCAACCACGGCAACGTCGATTTCGAGGTCAACAAGGGCGACCGTATTGCTCAGCTGGTTCTGGAGCGCATATACACCCCTGACATTGTGGAAGTGGAGGCCTTGGAAGAGAGTGTGAGAGGGGCTGGTGGGTTTGGGAGCACCGGCTGAGCTTCTCACTGTACAACGATTCAAAACGAGGCAAGTTTGGGTCGAATAGATAACCAGGGCGACGGAGTTGAGAGTGGCACTAGTAGAACAGAGGCGTTATGAGAGAATAGGGCTTATGGTTTCTCTATCGCCATGGACATGATGCTAAACCGCTAGAAACTCGGGCATGGGCAATAAAAATCACCAGGCGGTGTATCTGGGGTATCAGTGTTGCATGCTTTCGCTTTTCTTACCCTTCCATTGCTTTCGCCCTGTACCTATCCTCAGGTATGAGCAAATCCTTCGCGTTCCTCACCGCCCTGACCTCCGCAGCTTTGGTTTCAGCCAGAAGTCTCCTCTTCGCCTCACCATTGCCGCCTTCTTCGCCCTCCATGCTGGCACCAGGGCTTTGGCCGAACTTGCTGATCTCCTGGTCTCGGGCCTTGACCGTCTTCTCTAGCACCGTCTGCATGCTGCTAAGGACCTTGGCCGTGGCTTTGGCCAGTGGCAGGTCAACACCTTCAACATCGTCGTCCGGCATCCAACCCGCTCGGTCGAGCAGGTTCATCTGCGCACACGCCTCACGCAGCCGGCCCACCATCAGTCCCGCAAACATATCGCCCGTGCCGCTAAAGAAACAGTCCAGCTTGGGCACCTCGATCTTGAACAGTCGGGCGCTCCCGTCTTGCCTCCTACTGCTGCCCACGACCGTGAGCTTGTCGCCACTGTCACCGACCGTCACGCTCGTGACGACGATATGCTTCGTCCCGTGGGTCTTGTGCATGGATCGCACAGCATTCGCCACGCCGCTGAGACTATTGATGCTGACACCGCTGAGGAGTTCGGCCTCGAACTGGTTCGGGAGAATCAGGTCTGCCTCGCGAACAAGTTGCTTGTACGCGGGTATGATATCTTCCGCCACGTAAAGTCTTCCCTGGTCACCCATGACGGGATCGAGCACCCAGAAGAACCGACCGGGCCTGACACTCGCGCGATACCGGAGGTTGCGAGCAATGATGCCAATGGCGTCGACGACTTCGGCGCTGGGCGCATAGCCTGATAGCAACACATCAAAATCCGTCAGATACGACTGCTTCAGGCCCTCGTAGAGCTCGTGAATCTCGGCCGCTGGGGTCCTTCGCCCCTTAAATTGGCGGTATCCGGTGTGATTACCTTTGAGAAATCGATTTGTCAGTCATATCGGCGGACTGATCTCAATCCTCGACCAAAAGGGGCAAAACGGGATTTACGACAAAGATCCCTGCAAAAGAAAGAGAACCCAAGAAAGGTGGCACGCCCGGATACCAGTATCTTCATCCAACTAAAAGTTCCTTCGCTAGCACATAGCGCCTCCAAAAAAATTGGTGAGATGGAGATCTGAATATTCCTCCTGAGAATGGATGGCTGAACGGCCAAGAAAGGGGAACTTACTGAATTGAACGGTATTGATGGCGCCCACATCGCACCCGAGTGTCTGCATGACAAAAGTCGCCATCGTGTTGCCCACATACCTGCCGATCGCTCAGAGATCAAATCTGCTGAACCTTCCCCGAGACCAAATTCCGTATCTCGCAAGTTACAGTGAAATGAAAGCACCTACCCGTAAACGACCTTGTTTTCCACATTTGTCAGCTCTGTAGTCGTTCAGGTTGTTGCAAAATTCAAGGGCAGATCACGGATTAGTGAAGCTCGTACATGGCTGGCGATGGCCAGAACTCTGGTCTCTGGTATCAACATTTTTGTCAAGAGTATTTGGACAGGGAGTGCATGTGGAAGGTAGGACGGAAATAAGGACGAAGAAACGAATTATGACGCCTGGATTGTTTTATCCTAGAGTAGGTGTGGTGATGGCTACGATGATGTGTGCGATTAAAATTTCACCGCGGATGACGCCACAAAGCCCCGAACGCCCCCCTTCCGATAAGGCTGAGCTTTCACACTACCAGCACCACCAGCACTCCTTGAGTTCGAGACTACCGACTCAGTCGTCAAACACACAGCACATTCATTCTACATTAGGTAATCGTCAATCCATGGCAATGATGTTCATCTACACATTTTTGGCAGTGGTCGACGTAATCTCGGGGAAAGCCGTGATCGCATTCGTGTGCTAAGTCCACGTTCACTCATCATCGCCAATCTGCAAATACCATTAGAGGGTGAATGCGTATGGACACTGGTCATTTAACATACCTTGGGAGCCAGATAGAATCGTAGGTAGCTGCTGCCAGAGAGACTGTACTCAACCAACAGTGGCACTTCTTGGGACAAGCAGAGCTTGACTCGGGTGGAGAGACCACTCGCTTTGCAGAAGTTGACCAGGTACTTGAGCGAAAACGTCAAGGAGACGGGTTCAGAAAGGTTGATAGTGACGTCTTGGTCTGGTTTGTCGATGTTCTTGTGCTGTCGAACAGTGACGCTACCGCTGCCGATATCACCTTGACATGCGAAACGTACTCCATCCTTGCTAGCCTCAATAGAAACTAATACAATCAGCATCGATTATTCCCTTGGACGGGATATCCGTACCGGATTCAGACATAAGAATGAGATCACGGCAGATGCGTTGAAATTCAGCACTAGGCATCTCAATGGTAGCGGCATACTCAGTGTCTGGAATTCCCAAATGCTCTTGATCAATGTCCATCAATTTGATGTCATATTCACTGAGTCTGTCCGTCTCACTGCTCTCAAAGACGAGATTGACGACATCCGGGGCGTCTTCTGCCTTGAGGGTGAGGATGTCCTCGTTTTGTGCTGCGCGGAGAACCTTGGTCAAGGAGTTCAAGTTGATGCCGAGGGCAATGTTGCGATCGCATCGGAAGGGGGAGAACATTTCTGCCTTGAGCATCATGGAAACGAGGGCGACGTGCGAGTTATCCATAGCTTGCAGTGCGACGCCGGAATCATTGCAGTCGAAATTGCAGTCCTGAACAAGGTCCTTGATTGCATCGACGACCTGAGGAATCATCAGCTCGGGTTTCTGGTCTGGATGGGGACTCATACCTTCTTCAACATGGAAGCCTGTTCTAGGCGGGCTTCCAACACTGCAACCCAAGTCAGACGAAATCACTGGGTACGACATTGTGGACTTACTTTTGGCAATCCGATTGTGAACGGATCAGCGACGAGCTAAGAACAAGGATACGTGAAGCCGAGAGGTGAAAAATGATACAACTATTGTAGTCATTCCAATTAGGATTTTGGACTCTGAGCTACACGGTTCTGTGAGAAGAGGGCGCGCCGTCGCGTCAAGGCTAACCGCTTTTGAGTCTAATTGAATCATTGTCTTGGCGTGTTTGATGCGTGTTTTGTGCAGACGTGATTCACCGTAGCAGCCCCCTACGACATAGGTCGAATGAGCGCACGTGAGTTCAAACTTCGTACTCACTGCCGTGGAATCAATACGTCATCCATCTTTGAGTGATGACCGGCGGCCTCGGATGGCCGAGGGAGGGATTTCTTCTCTATGGCCTGATCACAAGGAAATGCCACAGTAGAGTTTGGATATCACTCTATTGTCCTATTGCACATAGTGACTTTGTTCTCATTTTCGATTCTCTACCCAGCGATTCCCGCCCTGGGTCACAATCTGCCTGGCATGTCACGTGTAGGACATTCATAAGCAAGCTTCTAGGCAGCAATATGGGCACCCCGTATTCTCTCAGCCTCGTAGGGCCAGGCCGCCTAATTTCCATTTTCCGCAATCTAATCCCCACGCCACTTCAGCCCTAAGCCTATCTGAACATCCATCGGTCCTAGGGAGATGATACTGATATTCTAGGAGATGGTATTCTCACTCGGACTCGCCGTTGGTGGAAACCTTCTCCATATGCTTTCGACCACGTTCTTGGGTCCTGCAGTGAGCACACTTTCCGGCCCTTCCTATACCATGGTGTTTCCGCCACTGGCGCAGCACGCAAGAGGCGGTCGGCCTCCATCGGGGTCTGCACGCCTACATACTTTCTCACCGGGCCTTTTGGCAAGTGGCTTGTCACTTTTCCTTAGAAAGGATCGTGTATGAGGCCGTCTGGACAGTGGCGAGTCTGTGGTATCAAGTATGGACGTCATTCGAGATGTGATCTTGCACTAGCTGTAGGGTCTGCCATTCCGGTTTCTCAACACATGTGGTCCTTTTGACGAAAACTTCGGCGCTTGGCAATAATGCGTCGGGTGAGAATTGGACGGACACTCCTCCTGATCGGGTCCCCAAGAGTCTGTTAGGATTGTACGACCAATTGCAGGTGTGGGTGGCTCGTTCCTTACATTGGGCGCTTAGTATGGTTGAAGAGAGTAGAATTGTAGAAAGTGCTTGGATGTGCGCCAAATGAAGAGAGAGGGAAGGAAATACATTCATAGAACCCCCCTTCCAGAGGTAATACCCACAGGAAGGATGCATGAAAGCAAGTAAGCTTATCTGCGCCAGCGCTTTTGGTTGCCTGCAACCGTCCTTGAACTCAATTCTAGAAAAACACATACACTATGAAACCCTCCAGGGTATCAATCTACTAGCCGACCATAGTCATCAAGATAACTGCGCACGTAGTCAGCTATAGTTCTCGATTGCCTTTTTTGGGGGGGAGGAAACTCATCTCACACATACCTCTGTAAGTAAGGAGACAGGCGATACCCTGGAATTTGGGATGCCCTCCGTAGATACCGAATGGCTCTGTGGAAATGCTGCTCGTTTTGATGAGAGTATGAAACATTACCAAGACTCATGTTGGCTTCCGCAGCCTGCACGCAGTATGAATCACCATTAGTCAGTCGCCGGGCATGGTGGAGGAGTAGGTGTCCACTGTATATACTAACCTCACAAAGGAGCTCTCCAGTTAGACCTCCATCTCTTTCAGCCACGTCTATGGCTCTGGAGAAGTAGTCAACCGCGGGGATGAGCATACCACGTGCTTCCACATAGTCCGCCGTATGTGCTCTGGCATCAGCTTCTGCGGCCGCCCTTTCTGCATCTCTAGCTTCTTCAGCAGATGTATAGGAAAATCTGTCACTCATGCTCTGAGGTCGCCCACTGCTCCCACTGGACGAGCTTCCTTCTGTTCGATGGATACGTGCGAGGACGTTTTGAGATCGTGCTAACCATGCTTGACCCAACCCTAGCGTTATGTAAGTCAAATATCACAGGGTTGGTGAGCCATATACTCACCTCTGAGAGCATTGAGATCCTCGGCATTCCGTTGTAAGAGTGACAACCATTGATTCATGCACCACTCTGCTATATCAGTGATACCAGCGCTGTCTGCTTCATAGTACGCCAGTCGTTGCAATGAACTGATCACCAATATACGATCGCTGGTACGGTTGGGCATCTGCATGAACCCGGTTGAGTCGAATGTGGTGATCGCCCTCCTTGCAATGTGGATTCTTTGGTCCCACGACTCTGGGGGAGACGGATGCCTTTCAGAAATGCGTCGAACCTCGCGGACCGCGTTCTCCATCTGAGACTCCTCCAAGAGATTCAGTCCATCAGGTCCCCTTGTTTGACTGGACATATTCCGCTATGATACAGGTCGGTGAAATACACTTTCGGTGAAGCGCGAATAGAACAAGTACTGGCCGTCTCGAAATGACTATGAGCAGGATGTCGAAACGGACCACAGATAAGCATACCAACTCTCAAAGTGAGTAAGATATGGAGGTATGCAAAGACTCCCCTTTCTCAGAGCATGAACCGAGACCCAGGCACACCAGACTCGTACAATATATACTCACGGATACCGGGCATAAGACGTGGTTGCAATCGCTGCAGGCAAAGGGGTCGAAGAAGGGGAAGGCGAGGAGATTGCGAACGAATCATAGACGGATGGTCGAGTATCAGAAGACTCATACATGTGTTTTAGAGACAGCACCAAGAATAGTTGAGCCACTGAGAGGAGTATAACTCTTCTATAGGTTCATCGAGGTTGAACTTTGCAACTGGCGCGTGGCAAATGGGTCCTTTTACCCCCGCCTCAGGGGGGCAACACTCGACAAGAAAGTAGAGTCCTAGGCACACATGGCTGACGGCGAACGGCTTCGTCCATATGAAGGGGATCGTCGTCAAAGGCCAGAAAAGGGTAAGTGCTTCCCTGCTGGAACGGGGCTTGGACTTACCTGCAGCCACGATGCGACATACAAAATGGACCTGCCTGAGTTCTGTGGCGACAAAGGGCCTTTCGCGGATGGGGCTAAGAACCATCCAGACGTGACAAGAACGGATCACAATGTCCCTTCTAGGTCCTCAGCAACTTGAAGGGTTGAATACCAAGCCGCCGGTCGAGATAGCATAGCCGACAGTAGACGAAGCCGTTGAGCAAGTCGCTCGGGGGTAAGGGGAGATGAACGGACGAGGCTGCGAGGGAAAATTCACGTCATAGGATAACAGGGCGTGTGAGGTGGCCATGATCGGGGGGTCGGGATAAGGAACAAGAGGCTCAAGAGGAAAATAATCTGACCCATTCGCGAGGAATCAAGCATAGAAAGAATCGCGCGGGATGAGGGTTTTTTGGGAAGTGTCTGGAACTGGAAGAGTTGTATGTGGTTTATGAACAGTTCACAGGGTGTGATGAATGACGGGTAATTTTGTTCGTGACCGACCGAAAGTCCCAGAGGGCCTTCGACCAGCTATTTGGGGGCACGGCCTCTGGTCGGCGCCGGATTAATGGCTTCTCCGGGACCCAACGTCAGCAATCGAACAACGGAGAAATGCTCGTTGGTGAGTCGCGGTTCCTGCGACTTCCGGGTCATTCGGGCGAGATATTTCAGCCCTTTCCGATTCGCATTATTAATTCTGCTATTCCAGAACCATCACGTATGAAACGGAGGATGAGGTATGCTCTGGTATTCTGCAGGATTTAGATCTCAACTTTTTTCGCTTACCTAGTACATGTTTCGCTACGGCTATATCAAGTACCCCTCCTGCCCATGGCCAACTTCAGATTCGTGATCCTTATACGACATGACCGTCCTCTGCCCGGTTGCACGGCAAACGCCTATATCTGCCGTCCTCTACCTTTCGGCACGCGCCCATTACCTGCGGTCTTTTCACCATCCCAGCCATCCGCCGAGAAGATTTGATATACCACCCTCCCGGAAACACACCATAGCGCCATGGCGTAAAAGGCCCTGAAAGAACATGCTATTTGCCCCCAAATTCACAGACGGTGGAATTCCTGAATGGTTGGCTTTTACCTCGGTCAACGCCTGGAACCTTTTTTTTGGGCACTCGAACACCCAGATTGTCAGACCGAAATCGCTCATCCACCCCGATCCACCCACGAAAAGAAAATGCGCCCTAACTCCTGACATGTGCATCGTGAAAGTCGTCGTCAACAGTGAGACAAGGCCCCTTTCTCATCTGAGATCCCCGAAGGCCTGGACCATGGGACCGGGGTCCGATCGACAATCACCCTGACAATCGACTATATTGAAGTGGTTCGCGTATCAGACCGAGCGTTGGGGCGATGTTTGATGACCATCTGCAGTTCACGCAACATATTGGTCGTGTTCTCTGCATGCTCCTGCAATGTGGCTCGCTTTTTCCGGTCCTCTTGAAGTTTATTGAGCTTTTCTTCACGGCTCATTGGGGCCCATGACATTCTCTTGCGCGGCATGGCCACCGCTTCAAACACTTCTTCGTCCAATCCCATCCCGTCACAAGTACTTCGGTCTTCGCCACTCAGTAAGCTGAATGCTTCTGCAGGGCCCCCATCCACGATCGTCAAACCACCAAGACTACTTGGGGAGGGCGATGCGGGAGATCTTATTCCACTGGATGCTCGAGAAAACCGTTTCTCAGAGTCCCCACCGACATTGAGGAACATGGTGTTTCGTCCCTTCTCCCACTCGACTAGAATATTTCGGATTTCAGTGCCTAGATGGTCGTAGTGTCTGGTGATCGCCACGCTGCGCGAGGAGTCATCGCCATCTGTTGATGATGCGTTGATCTCTTCTCTTAGCAGGTGAATCTTAGCGTTCAGGGAGCGGACAGCGCTAGCCACAGCTTCGAATCGGCGCATCTGTGCTTTGGCATGACGCTTTTGAGGAGTAGCTGCCTCTGCTTCACGCTCAACAGGTGGGTCGGCATCCCCCGTCCAAGCATGCTGTGAATTGTCACCAAATTCTTCCCTGACAATTGCCGTTCGCAGTTCATGGGCTGCATGGGAAGTGGCAGTATCAAATTCTTGCAGAAGGTTCAAGGTGCTTCGCCATTGATGAATGTTATACCATGTGGACCCGGAATGAAGTGCGAGTAAGTCACAAAGGAAAACTTTCCTCGCGATCAGATGAAGTCGAAACAAAAACCGAAGTTCCTTCAGTGAGTCCTGTGGATCAAGGGTGGTACCATTGGCAAAGGTCACCGCATCGGCATAATCCTGTATTGAAACCTCGTATATGTCGTGGTATCTCTGCAGGTCAAGGTCTCGGACGAAAGGTTGGATTGCATTATGGGCTTCAACACCGTGACTGATACTCGCTGTTAAGATCGAGCCAATCGAAGCTCGTAACTCCCGGCACCGACTTGTGGGTTGTTTGTCTTCGAGACGACTGATTGGAGGGAGCGGGCTACTGCTGAAAGAAAGTTTTAGAAGATGTCGAACAAATCAACGGGCCAGCTTACAGGTCGTATCCTCGAGAGACAATCTCCACCTCTTGTACAAACCGAAGTCCCTCGGCAGCAATCCTGTCAAAATTATGTGAATTTGAAACCACTTTCCCCAATGTTGAGCCCGCTGAATGCCGGACAAAATCGAGGTACTGGCGGCGAGCGAAGTGAACTAAGAGAACGCATCCACCAATTAATAATACAATGGAGGTGCAAATTTCGGAAAGACGAAGTGATTGAGGAGTTTCATATCGGCGCCGTAGTAAATGCAGAAACCATGCTATTAAAAAGGATATCCCGGCGGTTATAGCCGCGCCTTTGACTGAGAAGGTGTTCGGATCGAAGGTTTGTTCATCTTGAAGGTGTCGTCTCGGCTTGGGATCATCGGACAGGAGTTGAGATGCAACAATGACATAACGAAATCGTTCGAGAAATTGCTCGTTAGCGACATCAGTGACAGAGGCCGCAGTCTGGCGGATATTTCGCAATCGTTCGCGTAGTTTGGGAAGACCTCGAGGTGCGAATGTTTGGGCGCAGGAGGAAGAGCGGGTGGGAGGATCAGCGGATTCGAATGGAACGGCGTCTGCTTCTAAATATGCGGCGATAGGTGATTCATGATAAATTAGAGCTTCCATGACATGATCGGCGATAGTGTCGAGAAAAGGAGCGACAGGGTGTGAGATGCGGAAGTGGTGAGACAGATAAAGTCGGGTTGAGAGGAAGGAGAGGCGCGTTACGAATTTGGACAACAAAAGATGACTCGTAGATGGAATTTGTCGATGACAGCGATGGCTAGAAACATGTCACTTGGGAGCACAAGCCACAGCGCAATTCGTTGTTGGTGACTGGGCCAGGATGCGGGATCAGGCAGCAAATGACCCAAACGGTGGGATCTCTGACTAACTTACTAGGCTAAGCAGCTGACAGCTTGGCTGCAACTTGCGGGCAATTTAGGAAGCTTGGAACCCAGCGAATTTTGTGGAACCTTGGACTTTGGAAGCGTGACACGAGTAGATGTGTCTAACAACGGCAGAGAGACTGACTTTGCCAGAAGCAGAGGCGTTATTTACGCTGGGCCAATTCCAGGTCAAGTCCCAGAATCTGGGGTGGCAGATCAAAGATTCGAGCCTCTGGCCTCGTGCCTGGAACCCTGAGCCAAAGACGCGGAACCGGATGTCGACCGACTGTACACTACTGTTTGCCACTACGTAGTCTAAACGAGCTGGTCCAATTTTGAAGACGAGCGTCTCTCGGCTTCAGCATCCACAAGTCGGCAATGTATCAGCATCTCAACAAAGAGCCGCCAGGCTTCCCGTGGATAAAGACAAGATGTCCCGCGGCACTGGTGAACGCAATAATGTGTTGTTTAGATCTTTTCGGCGAGGTTCGCTACAAAATGATATCGTTATGAACGACCGGTATCAAGAGTTGGAGAGTGTGGTTCTGCAAAACCTTCAGAACAATGTCGCACCTTATTGTGACTGCCCCTCCGTGTGGTCGCGATTCACTTCTTCTCAGTCTGGAAGATGCGTCTGCAAATAATGGGTGCGACAGAATGGCGCAACTTCGCAATAACTTTCATCGTCGATACCTCACTCTTCGCCTGTCGTCCATCACAATCCTCTAAGCCTCTGCCAACAACCACGTAATGCGGTCATGCTATGGCTTCTCCAGAGGAAGTGCCAGATTCAGCACTGGGCCTAGCGTCCGCATCTGATGCAGATACTATCATGGGAGACCCCGCTCAAGGATCTGACGAGGACACTGCGCAAACCAGCAACGATCTCAGTGGTCTCGGTGCCGACAAAGTGACCAAGCTATCAGAAGTCCTTTCCAGAAACAATGAAGTCCAAGGTCTCGCCTACGACACCATCTATCAACAACTGCAAATTCGCCCGGAGAAGCGTCAAGAATTCTACAATGGAGTCATTCGCAACATCCGCAACAAGCATCATGTCGAGATCAAGCGAGGTACAGATACTAGTATCAAGAACATCTCTAATCTACTCCTTCGAGCCTTTGGCTACCTTGTCTGGGCACCAGACTCGGCGTGGTTGGTTGATATTGCCGATCTGGATGAGGGAGAGACCAGATTAGTCTATGTGCGAGGTCGTGTCGCGTCTGACCGTCCTGAAAATGAGAGGTATGCTTCCTTGTGAATACAAAAGCCAAAAGTACGCGTCATCTTATTCCCTGACAGGTTCTTTCCTATCTTGGAACGCCTCTGGCGCCAGATGCGTAATCTCATGTTCATCGCGAAACCAAGCCGTCGCCGAGCTGCACAAGCACAATCCGGAACGCTCCCTCGAGCTGAAGAAGATGAAACTACCGAAATGAATTCTGGGCTCTCTGAGGGCGACATTCCTCCTCCCTCACCTCACTCACAAGCTCGAACATCTGCAACCGAAAAGATCGAAGCTTTGCAAGACAAATGGGAGATGGCCATGGCACCCATTAGTGAGATGACCGCAGATGAGACCGAAGAGGCAATCCTCAACCTCATCACTAAACTCTCTCAAATTCGAGCAAAGAGCAGACCTGAGATCTTCGAGCGTCTTTGGGTCCAGCACATCATGCGGCAGGAAGAAATTGACTCGGCTTCAAGCCAAGGCACAATCGAACCCGCACCCGTCACCGGAAATATGACTCCGCAGATTCTGGTCAAAGGTTCCTCTGTGCCGCCTATCGTCGCCAATCCTCCTCCGCAGCCTGGCGGTGGTGGCGCCTCTTCTCAGTCTCCCGTCGCCGATTCCTCTTCCCAGTCGAACCAACCATGGATGACAGAAGGCTCACCACTTCCACCTCGTTTACCTATGTCGTCGTTACTTCGGCCTGCCCTTCCAGCAGTCATGTCCGTCTACATCAGCGTCTTGTACATCCCATCTGCAGCAATCAGAGCTGGAACTCAACCTTGTGGTCCAATCATCCCAGCCAGAGGGGGTCATCGAGACCCTGCGTATCACTGGGTCGACGCCCCAGTCAGCACTACCGGAATGGCTCGTTTCTTTGAAGGAATCACCATGCGAACTCGTCCTCTTCTCCGCTCCGTCGTCGGTTGGGTCTTCAGCTACGGTTGGAACGATACCTGTCGCTTCATCTCGTCTGGCCGTTTCGACTACTACGATCGCACTGCTGGAACTGAGGTAGGAATTCCTCGTGATAATGCTCAATCAACCATTGTTAATACCATGATGCTCGGCTGGGGTGACTTTCAAGATGACCTGCGCCACGCTGCCCAGACGGGTGTACGTGTTTGGAGAATGAAGGTCGGCGTTGTTGCATTGCCCGAGTAAGCATGGAAACGAAATGAGACTGACCAATGAGATCGCACGTCAGTAACTGAGAGTAACGCTCATATATCGAGCTGACCAATGAAATTCGAGTTTGATCAAATGCATCATCAGACCTCTTCATAGAAATGTAATGTTGTAGATAGTCGAAATAAAATTTTTGTACCACGTGACGGGCTCTATATATGCATTAGTGAGGAGCGGGGGGAAATAGTCCTCGAAGAGAGTTCTCTGTATAGACAAGAAGAGAATAATCCTCCTTTCAATCGGAGGATGTCCAATAGGTAAAAAAGGGATCGATTCAGAAGGAATGGTTTCCAATTTACAGGAGAAAGGTACCTTTCCCCTGTGTAGGGTGATTATACGAGGGGGATTTTATTCCTGTCTGTATAAGCATTGGAGAACTATTTTGGATTTTGAACGTGAAAGTTCCCGGCAAGCAATGAGCATCGGTATTATCTTTGCTTTATGGAGCTCGTTGGGGTAGCCCGTGACGAATATACCTGAGATCATTTCCTTAGTATTGATAAAGTATACAAAATGCAAGGGATGGCAACTCGAAATGCTCATAAATCTCTTATCTCATTTCAGGTCATGGAGCCAATACTGCTTTGGGCGGACTGAGACCGCGGCTGGGGTAGAACTGGGCTGAAAAGTAATACAAACCCATGCAGAATAAAAGCCGACCTGTGCCTGAATCACGTTGCGACCCGGATCGGTGGACCAGTCTCATCTCATCTGGTCGCCAAATAGACTCATCCGTGAAGAAAAAGGGTATCACGGTGGAAAAAACATACAATCTCCCAAGCCGATCCTAGCTCGCACACAGTGAAGAATCATCTCGACATTCGAATCAGCGTCAAGGCCACCATCCCATCCTCTTGTAGCTTTCCACCATCTCCCTAACACCATCCGCCGTCAGGCCAGATTCCCGATTATATGTGAATCCGACCACCTTTTCAAACAGACTGCCGTCGAGACTCAAATCTGTATCTTTGAGTAGCTCCTTCTCTAGGAATGGGCTGAGGGGACCCGGCTTAGTGATGTTCTTTCGTTCAAGCATATCAGCCCACGGTTGCAGGACATCCTCGTTGAGCTCATCAACGACATGCTCGAGATTCATCTTGGCGAATTGAGAGATCAAGGACCCTTGAAATCCGGTCTCGATGCCGAAAACCTGGGAGACAATGTCCGCAAGTTTGCCTTGACTCGTTTGTCCATGATCCACAATGTTGAAAATGGGGACGTTACCGCTCGGAGCATCTTCCCCTTTCGAGCCAATGGTTGGTCTTCTGGTGGTGGTGGGTGACGATGAAGGAATAGTTGAATTAGTTGTTCTCCACTTGGCTGCCGCCCACAAGGCTCGCGCAACGTCTTCCACATGAACGGTGTTGATTCTCAGGTCTTCCGTCCAAAGCCATTTGAGTTCTTTCTGTTGTTCTTGATAAACACGTGCCAAGCATAATCCTTTGGCAATGAACTTGTAGTCGTATTCCCCATAGACATGTGCCAGTCGGAGGATGACCAGGTTCAATCCTGGTATTCGCGCAAGTTCCTGTTCGGCCTCCAATTTGACGTTGGCAAGTTTCAGCCAGGGCTTCAATTTGTCTTGTTCCGTGCGCGGGGTCCGGTTAGGGGCATAGACCATGCCAGTGCTAACTTCGACAAATGCTTTGACCCGACGTTTGGCCGCCTCTTTCGCCAGTGTGGTACTGACCAGCAATGACCGTAACTTGTATATCTCGGGTGTCTGTGACCAGGCCGTCTCACCGGCGAGGTTAAAGACATAGTCCCAGGTGGCATCTGGGCCTTCGGGATGTTCAAAGATGCGTGGCATGGAGGTCTCGCGCGAGGCGTCGGCTTGGATGAAGTTCTCCGACGAACATGCTTCGTTGAACTCTGGGGCAAGATGGGCCAACTGTGGAAGGACTTTATCGACGATGCGAATGGAAGACGCAAGGTTCTGAGAATGAACGTACTTTGCCAGAAAGCGTCCAATGTATCCTGCGGCGACGTCAGTATGCAGGAACAAGTTTTCCTCTCTATCCCCCCGCCGGGCCAGTGGAAACATACCAAGACCTCCCACTATCAATACTGAGGGCTTGGATGCGCCATTTGCAAGGACGAGGTGATCGGAAGTAGCCATACTGCAGTCGGCTAGCAATGACAGTCAAAAACAAAACTGAGCGGAATGAAGGACAATAATGAGAGTGCACAGGGAGCGGCGCAACAGGATAATCAAGTTTTTGGAACCCTGGCACCTGCAAAGAGTGGAACTGAGCGAAATAAAGAGAGGGGAATGTGAGGCCTGGTGCAAATTGGGTATTACGGAAGTAGCTAGTGTGCTTGGTTGAGCCGATCGAATAGCATGGACGGTGTATGAATAGAGGTTGTCGAGAACCCGAAACTCGATGGGAAGATTGCAGTGGGAGTCGGATGAGGGGTGGACGAGCCGAGGCGAGTTCGAACACAGATGGTCCATACAAAAAGTAGCTCAAAGTGACTCTTGGTGGCTCTTGGTGGCGGCCCCTTGTGCAGAAGCGGTGCCCACGGGGGCAAACCTGATTTTAACCAAGAAGATCGTGAGCTCTAAGTTGACTAGGATAAGCTGGCACGGCCCGGAGTGGCAGTTGGACGGGACACTAGGGGAGGAGAATGACCAGAGCCTGGGATGGCGCAATAATGCTTACTATCACAGACGGGTCCCGAATCAAATATATTATTTAACCCGGCGTGATATGGTTTTGTCAATAGTGATGAAGAAGCCCCTCGCAGGAGTTTGATCAATGATGATGAAAACGATGATGATTGCAGGGGTGAGAGACCGTAGTAGGGCACGGTATGAAATCAAGATCCGAGCAAGGAGGTCAACCACCGGCTACTGGTGCTAGGAGGAAAAGACTCTGTTTAGTTCGATAGTACCAGACTACCAGTCTCCTGTTCAAAAGACAAACGCAGGTTTGGTTCAGGGGATTCAACTTGGACATTCACGGAAACCCACGTGCCACGCCCTTATGCAGGTCCCAGGAGCTCAAGAAGTCGAATGGAAGAATCAGGGAATGAACCTGCAGGATACATATGCCATGTGCATATGATATATGCAATCGGCTGCAGCCCCCGTACGGATTGGGATTTGAACTGCCGGAGAGGGAGAGACGAAGACAGTCGAACTAGTTTTGCGGGTGGCCACTCACACTCCAGTCTAGTAATGGACTATTCTGGACGTGGAAAAGGGAAGGTTTGGGCCAGGCAAGAGTGTACCAGAGTGAGTCGCCCTGGCTTGCTACGACAATCAGGCGGGGAGCAAAATGTGTATTCAGACCAGCAAATAAAAATTCTCCGCGCCTGATGGTCCAGGATGGGGATTGATGACTGCTGCAAACAACCTGGAAGTCACTGTGAGATTCAATCTGGTCTGGCACCCAACTGGCGACATAGTGGCCCTCTGGCTTCAAGTTCGCTTAAGGATCTGTCAGCTCCAATCACCACTCGCCTCCTCTCCCGTTCATGCTGGTTACACCATTGTCACACAACAAGCATATCCCCGTCCAACATCTAATCCTCTTTCGTGCTCCCCTGATTTAGCACTTGGTTTGTTCCACCGTCCAGCCCTGTTTGTACATGCGGTTCCATCTGCCAAGTAACCTCTCCGTCGAGTCGACCCGTCGACTGGCCACTCAATTAATGGTATTGCAAAATATACGGCGGAAAAATTCAGCACAGAACTGGGGCTTTGAAGTTGCGACAGTGATAATGCACAATGACAGAGTCCCGCCCATAACAACCTCAGGTCGATGAGCCCGCTGAAGAAACGCCCGATCACTGACATCCCACCACCTCTGCTCTCAAAGGAAAACGCTCAAAGATATGGATCGTAGTCGATGATGTCCGGCTCATCGTCGAGTTTCAGAGCTTCATGAGTCAAACCAGCACGGTTTTATGGATTCTCATAGGTGAACCTGTATTTAAAAATGCTGTGGAGAGTTTATTTGGCCGCCGGCGGCCGTGGCTGTTGCTTCACATTGGTAGAGAGCCAGCTCTGAACGAGTCCATCAATCAGCGATTGTTCAGATCCCGCAGGTCGTCGTCCACTTACCAAACCCTCTAGCAATCCTTCACCCGTCGTGGCACAGCTAGGCACGACATACCACGTGCGGTCCTTCAATTGCGTCAATCTCAGTTTCTCCGTCACCTCCGTCGGCGTCATCGAGCCGGGGATATCTTGTTTGTTGGCGAACACCAGCAAGAGTGCCTCTTTCATCTCGCGATCAAGGATGATCCGGTGGAGTTCCTGTCGGGCTTCATCAATACGTGCTCGATCATTGGAATCAATCACGAATATCAGCCCTTGTGTGCCGGAGAAATAGTGTCGCCATAGGGGCCGAATCTTGTCTTGCCCTCCGACATCCCACACGTTGAACTTGACGTTTTTGTATGTGACGGTCTCGACGTTAAATCCGACGGTAGGAATCGTAGTAACATCCTGGTTGAGTTTCAATTTGTACAGGATTGCTGTTCCATAGTCAGTCTCCTTCATCGCTTGCGAACGGACTCGAACGCATCCGGTTTCGGTTGGCGCATGCTCTACTTACTGGTCTTGCCTGCGGCGTCGAGACCCAACATGAGCAGTCGCATCTCCCTCGATCCGAAGATCTTCCCCATCATCTTCGATATCTGATTGCCCATCTTGTTGTCTGGCTGCAGGTGCAGCTTGATGACGCTCCCGATCAACGATTTCTACTTGGGAGAGATAATTTTCCGAGGGGGTTCAGGTTGGTACTCGGATCGTCGGTGTGCCAGGTTCGAGCAGACAATCGGAGAGGAAGCGAAAGGTCAAACAATAACGGCAGGGTAAGATGTAGATGATACAAGGAAGAACGGGCTTTGCTGGACAGAGACTTGTTCTCAGGGCCTCACAACCGGTAATGACAGGGACTTGCGCAGCTATTCAGGAGGCAGCCTGGTCAATTGAGTATGGAGCCAGGAAATTATGATCGCGGCGCGATCAAAGGGCTAGACGCGGCAGCCACTGCAAGAAAGGGGCACGGGGCAATTCTTCAGACCAATTCTTTTAGCTTCGTACAATCACGGCCGTTCATCCCCGAGGAGACTTGACCCAAAAGAGCCTAAGCACACTGACCTCCCAATACGTCGCCCAAAGAGAGCGCACGTGCTCATCACAACTTGAGCGCTCGATCTTTGGGCTTCCACGTCTTGAATGTTCTTGTATTTCTTTTCTTTCATGTGCAAGCATGTCGGTTTGACTCTAGATTTCCTCAATTTCTGATCATAACATCGAGTGCCCTCCGCCTTCCTCCCCCTCCGTCTCTTCTGGTGACATCAACATCCCCTCTACAAACTTCCACCCTTCATGCTGCATCATCCTCCATTTCTGGGCCACCTTCACGCTGACTAAATCAGCCGTTGCCACGGCGTCTTCCTTGGAGTCATGACCAGCTTCGCCTCCTGTCTGAATTCCTCTGGAGAGGTACTGTTGACTGAGAGCTTTCAGCCCGTACCTGATGGGCAAGCCTCGCGGATGGGGATATAGCAGAACCGTGTCGATAACGAAGGGGTGTATGACACGGCACACGTTCAGATCATTCTCTATAGCGTGGCCGATGAGTGGTGTATCCGGGCTGAGGTGATCGAAGAGAAGTTGTCTGGCCATAGCAGGTGATCCTACCCTGGGTTGTTGACCTATATCTAAACGGCTTCCCGTCGTAGAAACGTGACCTGCTTCAGTGCTTGGAGGACTATAAGGGAGCGCATTGGCGTAAGATTCCACCGTCACACCCGAAAACCTAGTGTTCAAATCGAGGATTTCCCCGTAGGGCCGAACAAGAACGTCAAAGAGAAGTCTTCCTTGAGGCCAAGAGACTGCCGTCACTCGAATGACTTCCATGCCCAGAGTGGTGTATGCCATTTCACAATCGAAAGAGACCGGTGGTCTTCCGCGAACGTCAGATTTGGCCGGCGTATGCTCGAATTGCAGCACATCCGCTAACCGCTTAGGATCTTTGACACAGAAAACGTGTGTATCTGCCTCGACGCAGCCTTCACTGCCCTCCAACTGGTTACAACAGGGAAACATTGCTGCGGACTGGCCCAGAATCCTGTCAGTCCTCAGGCGAGCTGTTCGGTTGGGTCTTGCCCAATGGTATCGACACTTTCCGTGGGAAGCGAGACGGCCATTCTCGTCCCTCCCAGGGAATACTTGGAATCGCGTGCCGCATCGATCACAGTTTTCATATCCTGCCGCTGCGGCCACTGCGGCCCGTGCGGATGCGACCTCACTGGCCGTGGGCTTGCTCGTAACATATCCAAATCGCTCCATGCCTTCCAGTGGGGTGCGGAGGTGCTTCAAGACAGCGATTTGTTCACTCACAGAAGAAAAGCCTGCCGCAATGGCATCGGGAGGCTTGGCAGTAGATTTCTCCTCAGCCTGAACTCGACTTGCTGTTCCTGTCCATTCTGTCACCGTCTTGATCCACTCTTCTGTTGTTATTTTTTTGATCCGTAGTACTTTCTGTGTCATACTATTCTTGTAGATGTTCTCTCCGAGCTTCGTGGCGGCCTCCTCTTCGTCGAGGGCGAAGGTTATTAGCTCCTGATCGTTCAATACCATGGACCTCCACTTCTCGTCCCCCTCAGCGAGCTTTCGATTTTGAACCTGCATCTGATCATGCAGTTTCTGGAGCACCGCCAATCTCATCTTTAGCACAGCTGGAGCCTTTGCCACATTGCGCGGGATTAGCGATTCAACTTTTACAGGTTTTCTCGTACTGTGCAGCACGGTAAGGTTGCTTTCTTGGGTTGGTGGGGGTGACACCGCCCTTGTAATCGAAGTCGGCATTTCCTTCTTCTGCATGTGTCCTGAAGACCGAGGGGGCTGCGTTGAAGTCTTTCCACCTTTCAGGGGGGAGCCCGCGGTCTTTGACTCCGGAGCTCCTCGCTGGGCTGACGGCCTTGGATCTCGACAATTTGGGGGGGACGAAATTAAAGGCGCGACATCTTCACTCTCACAATATTGTTGGGCCGATCCCAGCCGCCTTCTCTTCGGTATTGGAGGTGAGATTTCCCCTGCACTGAAGGGGTCATATTCCTGAGCCGACTCGAGAGAATCATGCGCCTCCGGGGAAATTGCTGGTGGGCTATGTGAGAATATGCAGCTTGGGAGGCCACAATCATATTGCCGAGGGCAAGGGATGTTCTTGAAAAGACCCAGGGCGGAGAACATGTTGCAAAGGCGTCGTGGAGCGGATTATGAATGATTGTGCAACGTTTGGGCCAGTCTGCAGATTGGTTCTCTCACGAGGAGCGGCGCTATGCCTCCCGCCTTGTTAGGAAGCCTTGTCGTGTGCCCGTCCATCAACGATGGAGGGCATGTCCGTGTAACACTTGAATAAAAGCTGACACGGAGATATTTGCTTCTGTAAGTCCCTTGCAAGCCCCGATTCGTGGTTAGATTGGGGCTCAGCAATTCAACCAGTCAAACATATCGCAGGTGATTTCCATCAACTAATGACCCTAGACCTCGCAGCTGGGCGATAAGCACGCTCTAGAACTTCCGCCCAACTAGTACGATGATACCCACGCGATTTTCCAAGCAATGTCTCCAGCGCCGGATTATCCTCTTATCGCATGTGAACGAATGCACTAGATAGTGACTTGGACGTGGATCTCGGAATCCTCTGCAAATAAGTGGTTGACGCGGCAGCTAGAATGAGTGCAGAATAAGTGTAGTGGCCTTATGAGCCCAGGCGGCAGATTGTCACACGGCAGTCCCGTGAAAAATATATGAACTAGAGGACCGTCGTTTCCGGGCAGGCCA
This sequence comes from Rhinocladiella mackenziei CBS 650.93, assembly GCF_000835555.1. Lineage (NCBI taxonomy): Eukaryota > Fungi > Ascomycota > Eurotiomycetes > Chaetothyriales > Herpotrichiellaceae > Rhinocladiella > Rhinocladiella mackenziei. Next base: position 2,275,453 of record NW_013550601.1, read on the forward strand.
GTATGATATAGCTTCACGTTGTGAGACGTTGCGCGGGGCAGGGTACTTTCTGAGGCTCTGCGAGAAAAAGTTACTCATCCACCAATTGAGTAGGAAAACTTGGTATTGGTGCTCAACTGTGTACCTCTGTCTCGTCTCATTCACGAATAAAGTCGAGTAGTCTCCCCCAACAGATATTGCCCGAACTGAGACTGACTGAGTATTGGAGTTTGAACAATCACTTGCCTGGCTTCTTATCCATCTATCCCACGCAGCTGTTGCAACGGGCAGTGAAAGGCTAGGATCTTGTGACAACCGGACAAACCATACCGCCCCAGGAAACGAGTCAGCACCACCCACGGCATCCACGGGGCCAGCTGGAACCGACCAGTCGGGGGTTAAGAAGATCCCCGGTGCGTGCCCGTGTCCTTAAACGTGGGCGTGTAATTTTTTTTTTTTTTTTTGCGGGAGCCTTGCTGGCAAATCGGCCTCGCGATCCATCCGTGCTGAATCGACAGGGGCTGGCGCACAGCCACCAACCTTATCAACCGGGGCTTATAGATGGCATCATTCCCTTTCGACCTCCGCAGTATCGATAGACAAGCTCTTTTCTACAACTGGGACATGGCTGAAGCCGTGAGAAAGTCTCGACAGTCTTCTCCTTGTAAGGCTAACCATCTGGTAGTGCTTGTACACGGTCTCTGGGGCAATGCGAGCCATCTCAACTATGTCGCCCAGGCGCTCCTCGAACGCCACGGCGAGGACGAACTCGTCTTACTCTCCTGCCGCCGTAACAACGGTAGCCTCACTTACGATGGCATCGACGTCGGCGCCGAACGAGTGGCAAAAGAAATTGAGGATATACTAGAAGAGCTGGAACGGGATGGATTCAAGATCACAAAGTTCTCGGTGGTCGGATACTCTCTTGGGGGCCTGGTTGCTCGCTATGCCATTGGCTTGCTCTACCATAAGGGATACTTTGAGAGAATGATTCCGGTCAACTTTACGACCTTCGTCACCCCCCATCTGGGCGTCAGGACTCCGTTGACAGGATATCAGAATCATCTGTGGAATGTTTTAGGCGCGCGGACACTATCCACTTCTGGACGTCAACTGTTCATGATAGACCAGTTCCGCAATACCGGGAGACCGATCTTGAGCGTTTTGGCAGATCCCGATAGCATCTTCATCCATGCACTTGCGCAATTCCAACACCGCTCGCTTTACACCAATATTGTCAACGATCATTCTGCAGTTTTCTATACCACCGGAATCTCTAGGACAGATCCCTTCGCCAACCTGGACAAAGTTAATCTTCACTACATGAAAGACTATGAGCCGGTCATATTGGACCCAGACCATCCATGTGATCTGATTCCAGAGCACGAATTACCGACCTTCTACCAACGGTTTCGCTACCACAGCCAAACCTTGCCCCGGCGGGCCCCAATCCTTTTCGCTTTGGTCATCCTGGTTCCCATCGCCACTCTAGCATTCTTGGTCAATGCCTGCGTTCAGACACTGCTGAGCCGTCGTCGGATTCACCTTCACCAAAGTGATCACGATGGGGCGGGCTTTGGGGTATATCGAATACCGTATATGGTGAGAGAGATGCGGGTGGGCCTGGAAGACGCATTTGAGAACGTGAATTCGGCTCAGCAGCAGGAGTATCTGCCTGAAGGCTCAGAAGAGATGGTAGGCGCGTCGGGTTCTCCCCCGATGTCTGCCATTCCCCATACATCATCAGAATCACTACTCTCCGAAAAGCCAGATACTGATAGGTCGAAAAGGGAGATTGTGGCATCAGAAAGATCCCCAGAATTTCCTACGTTGGCATTGACTACGTCACAGTTTGCCATGATCAAGGCCCTCGACGACGTTGGGTTCCGGAAGTATCCCGTGTACATTCACAAGAGCAGTCACAGTCACGCTGCGATCATTGTGCGAGCTCCGAAAGCGGCTTTCGAAGAGGGAAAGCTGGTGGTCAAACACTGGTTGGAGAATGAATTTCACATCTAGCGCTGACGTAGCAGCATTTCGGTGTAGAGTTGAGCGGTGCATATTGTGGTTCGAGGTATCGCGAGACACGTCAGCATCAATTGCAGCGTTGATCTGGTTATTCAGCGAAGGTGTTGGATTATACTGGTAGTTGTGGCACTGATGAACCTGGGGATCTCTTTGTCGCTTTCTCTTGGATTAGAATTAAATGTTATTGCTACAGACAAAATTGCATCAACAATGTCAGCACGAACGACTCATTCCTTGGATCGGGCGAGAAGGCTAAAGTAACGGCAGGAGATCGCACATTGCTCACCGATTATGCGGCGCAGACCGCTAGCATTTATCAAAAAGGGGCTTGAATGTGAACCAGAGCGTATCACCGATGCACATGTAGCTGTACTTCGAGAATGGCCCCGGCCGTTCCTGACTAGGCACCCTGACCACTGTGTGACAAATGGATCCTAATGATATTGGTGGCGTCGACCATGACGAATGGCGTGTCGAGACGAGTGCAAGATTCTGCCAGACACGACAATCCAACACATTGAAGCGCTGTACATCCACCAAAGTACCTAGAGAAAGGATCGCAGAGTCTGACTGGATTGCCTTTCGGATATACGGACAGGCTCCTGTCTCCTAGCCGTCTGGACCACATTATCTCAGCTGTTCTGTCTCTGGCTCGCCAGCCACTCGCAGAAGTGGACCACGGCCGACTTTCTGCGGACTTCGCAGATACCTACTGCAACCCCATGCTTGAGGCAACCCGCCTCAACTGCCTCGCGCCTCTCTCCATCGGGTACCAGATGGCGACATGAAATTGAATCTGCTACAAAATCTTCGAGTCGGAGCCTTGAAGTGACCCTGGTCATACTTTCTTCTCATTCGCCCACCAGGCTGAAAGACTCCATCGTGTCGACGTCACTTGGCCTTCATGCAGAGATTTCTATGGGTAAGGCTTCCGAATCGCGACCCATGGTGGCAGACTCCAAACCACCGTCTCTTCCTGCGTTTTCGTGTTATCCACAACCGTGGTTATGGTTATCTTGTACCTTTCCACTTTTTTCCCACGTGTTATTCTTATTGCCTCACCGTTCTATCCACTGCCGCCGACTTACTCGGCCAGAATATGGTATAATAAGCCCCAGCGCCCTGCAGAGAAGGGGGCCATTTTTCTCCTCGATCAACTTCGTTCTTTGAGTTTGCAACATCCCAGCGTCTCCTTCAACTTTTTTAGAGAACCTTTCCCGCCGAAGATGGGAGTGGAAGAAGTGAAGGCCGTCGACACGGCGGCTGATGGCGCCGAGGAAGACAGCACTTTCTTGTCACCACCCAGAAAGTCCAGAAGCAAGACACGTAGACTCTCGAGTCAGAGCGCCACTCGTGCCGACCTTTTTGGGCCACCTACCGTCGTGGCACCCCCTGATCAACTGGATTCTGAAAGCAATGCCCATTCGACGGCCGAGGCTATGGAGATGGCCAAGCATCATTTGGCTGAAGGATCAGAAACTTCGACTCCTGACGATTCTGGTCCTGTCACTCCAGATGGCACAGACCTCACAACCACCGACAAATACGCCTTCGCCTTTGACATTGATGGCGTTCTGATCAGAGGAGGCGAGGTGATTCCTGAAGCCATTGAGGCCATGAAGGTGTTGAATGGGGAAAACGAATGGGGTATTAAAGTGTTCGTGTCGTCCTGGAAGCTGGATAACTTGAGATGCGTGATTAGAGTACTGACATCGTTTAACAGACCTTACATCTTCGTGACCAATGGAGGTGGCAAGACCGAAGAAGAGCGCTGCATCCAGCTCTCCAATCAACTGAAAATGGAAGTGTCCCCTGGACAATTCATTTGTGGGCACACTCCCATGAGAGAAATGGCCGAGAAATATCACACTGTTCTTGTCGTTGGTGGTGAAGGTGAGAAATGCCGGACCGTCGCCGAAGGCTATGGATTTAAGGACGTCATCACCCCGGGAGACATTATCAAAGACAACAAGGATACCACGCCGTTCAGAAAGTTGACCGAGGAGGAGCTCCGGAACTCGAAGAAGCGAAACTATGGAGAGGTCGATATCGAAGCGGTCTTTGTCTTCGCCGATAGCCGGGATTGGGCTGGTGACTCGCAAATCATTCTCGACCTCTGCATGAGTAAGAATGGCCGACTCGGCACACGGTCCGAGACTTTTGACGAGGGCCCTCCTGTTTACTTCTCCCATAACGACATCGTCTGGGCGACCTCCCACAGCTATTCCCGGATCGGCATGGGGGCCCTTCGTGCTTCTCTTGAGGCCATGTTTAAAGCTATCACGGGCAAAGAATTGAAAACAATTGCTTTTGGAAAGCCCCAGGTGGGAACCTTCCAATTTGCCACTCGACTTTTGCAACAATGGCGGAAAGACACTCACGGAATCAACCGACCTCCTGAGACGGTTTATTTTGTCGGCGATACCCCAGAATCAGATATCCGGGGCACGAATGAGTTTGACGCGACCGCCGAGGACGCCAGCTGGTACTCGATTCTGGTCAGAACGGGCGTCTTTAAAGAAGGTACAAAGCCCGCATACAAGCCCAAGATGACTGTGGACAACGTCCTTGAAGCAGTCAAACATGGCATACAGCGAGAATTTGACAAGGCCGTCAAGGATCTGACGGTTGGTGGGGCGGCACCTCAAATGGCGGATGCTATTGCTGAGGACGACGCCGAGCCTTGAATATGAATCACAACGACGCTACGAGAGCATTGACAAGGCGTTTGGTTTTCTTGAATGTGGACGCATTCCACAAGTGACGATCTTAAAAATTTTTGAGTCTAGATGGGAGAGGCGTAGGCAGCATCAACAGAGCCAGCTGGATCTGCATCACATCAGCAATTGTTCCTTGGGTTACAAGAGGCGTTGGTGGTGTCGTTTACGACCTCATGCAGAGTCGTCCCAGATCAGGCACTCATTGGTTTGGGGGCTGATATTGGGGGCCACAGTGATGGCACCCTGAGATAGATCGGTCAGAATATGTATGTTCAACACCCAGTGCTGGACAGATTCGCACAACAAGCCCAGCAATATTATGTTTCCTTGTTCTCGCCTACAGCTGTGCATACATTCGGCGACGAGAGGATAATGTCAGGGAATACGAGATACCAGAACAGTGGCCATGTTTCTTTTGGCTGCGCTTGGCCAGGGGAGCGTTCCAAGTGTTTCCTTGGTTTGACACGGGCTTGGTGCATTTCTAGCTCATCGAGGCTTGCATATGGGCAGACAACAATGCAATGTGTATGTAGGTAGCCTCCTGAGCCATGTCTTAAAAAATAGGGATGGATATCTTGATTTCCTGATTTCAAGGACCGGGCGCTGGTCGTTGTGGTGACACGTATAAGACACACACAATGCACGATGCGCTGGGAAAAGTGTATGGGAGGTGTAGGATTGATATAGCGATTGGGGGAACGGAGCAAGGCCAACACTAGCCTTCCGCAGGTACTTGTAAGACTACTCTCTACTTACGCAGCCTGGGAATGGGATGAGCACTAGTCCCGTCTGGCCGCGATTTCTCAAGACCAAGAAATAAGCAACCGGTGGTGACTGGGTCTTAACTGAATTGGTAGTGGCTTCTGGAGGCCGTCTATTTTCCTTTCCAGTGCTCTTAACCGGGTCCTTGCTGGGCCGTCATCTCTGCCAAAAAGCCCTGCAGGTTCTTCCGCCTGAAACTCTGACGACTTTGCCTAATGAAAACTGCCACCATTACTTGTCTAACCAATTCATGGATACATTGCATTGCACCGCTCGCCACATGGCAATTTGGTAGGCTGGTCGACTCATGTACTATTAGTATGGACGATGAGCAGCCCTTGACGACTTGACAACTGACAACTGACAACCGGCACTGGCGATTTTCGTGCCTTCTCCATTGCTTCTTACATACTCCGTGCCTACCACCCACCCAAACCCTTTCTTTCTCCTATCCACCACTGACTGGTTGCTGCGTCCTCTACCACTGCCAGAACACCCCCTGACCTTACAGCCGCCCAAAGTCGCGTCATCTCCAAACTTCATCCGCCTCTGCCAGCTTTCCCGTATCCTTCGTTAGAAGCCATTTCTACCTTGCAGTCAAACTCTCCTATCTTGATCGGCACCGGCGCCCTACTGCGCGCTTGGCCAGCCTCTCCTTCAGCTGATCCGCCTCGACACCCCGACTCATTCTCTCCCCCAGGCCTCAGAAACATCGTCTTTCTTGAACCTTCCTCCCTCTTGCCCTCGACGGCTTTCTGATCTTTCTTCGATAGCGCGACATCAGATAAATCGTCACGCCGACATTCCCGCGCCCGCGACTGTCGTTGATCCATTTTGAGTGCTTCTTCCATAACCAGTGCACGTCAGCCTTAAAATAAGCCGTGATCTTTCTTCTGGGAGTCCGTTGAAGCGCGCACTGCGTCTGTAGTCGCATTATGGCGACAGGAGGCGCAGGCACAACGACCTCTTCTCCACCCATCGCTCAATCTCTTCACCGCGGTGCACCTCCTACGCCTTCACCCTTGGCTACGGTATCCCCTCCGTCCAAGAGAGAGCTCGCATCATGGTGGAAAAAGTTTAGAAAAACAACGGAAAAGACAGATGAGAAAGGTGAGAGAACTCTGGCGCCTTGTCATCCAGTTGGTCTGCAATTCCGGACAGTTGATCATCCTTTGAAAAGAACGCTTTTGATGTTAACGGCCAGTCACTAACCGCTCACCAGCTGAGGCTGGACCAGGAATATTCGGCGTCCCTCTCGCAGAGAGCATCAGGTACGCGAATGTTGCCATCTCATTACAAAACGAGAACGGCGAAAGCTTCATCTACGGATACGTACCCATCGTGGTGGCCAAATGCGGCGTGTTTCTGAAAGAGAAAGGTATGCAGGAACATGTCTCTGAACATATTCACATGGTTAACAAACCTCTAGCCACTGATGTGGAGGGTATCTTCAGACTCAGTGGATCTGCAAAACGGATCAAGGATTTGCAGACCATATTCAATTCCCCCGACAGATATGGCAAAGGACTCGATTGGACTGGCTATACTGTCCATGACGCGGCTAACATCCTTCGTCGTTATCTCAATCAGCTACCGGAACCGATTGTTCCACTTGATTTCTACGAAAGGTTTCGCGATCCCCTCCGCCGGATAACGCCTTCTGGTGCGGCGGACGGAGAAATACAACCTCTCGACCTGAGCGTTAATGAACACAGTACTGCTGTAACCGCATATCAAAAGCTCATCACGGAGCTTCCGCCTCTGAATCGACAACTGCTTCTCTACATTCTCGATTTGTTAGCAGTATTCGCGTCCAAATCAGACCTCAACCGGATGACTGCCGCCAATCTCGCGGCCATTTTCCAACCCGGGATCATTTCACACCCGTCGCACGACATGTCGCCGCAGGAATATCGGCTTAGTCAAGATGTGTTGATCTTTTTGATTGAAAATCAGGACAATTTCCTCATTGGAATGTCCGGGACTGCTGTTGACGAGAAAACTCAGAAAGATGTCGAGAGCGGTGCTCCCTCTTTGCGATCTCCCAAACCTGTTGGACGCTCTGCATCGAACGCTAGTGCTGGTGCCGACAGTCTACGAAAATATGGTGTCAGACGCAATGTTTCCGTGTCTTCTCGAGGGTCGCGAGAAAGGGGCAGTCCAGGAGTTTCTAGTCCCGGCACTCCATCTGGAGTTACCTCATTTGCAGGCGCTGCAGTTGGTGGGGGGATAGCTCGAAGCAATACGGTCCCGTCCAAACGCTCCCCAGCCATTAACTCAAGTCGTTTTCAAAAGTTCAATGATACCTCGGATTCGACCGGGCCAACGGTCATCTCTCAAATGGCCAGCTCAGGAACTGCGGTTGCAACTAGAGAAGGCGCGGATTCCAAGTCATCACGATCTGGATCTGTTCAACCTGATGAAGCCGACGGTAAAAGGGGCCTGATACCTGAAGAAGACCGTGGTAAAAGAGGTTTGACACCTGTTCAGCCTCTCCCACAGCACATTCAGCCTTCCTCTGCAGCACAGCCAGCCTCAAATCAGGCTCCGGGCCCTGTCACTCTTCCCGCCCCGGCTCCAATTGCGACTCGTGACCGAAAGAAATCCAATCTATTTCCCAAGTCACCCATTTTTGGTCCATCGGATCCCCAGGGTAGGCAACCAAGAAAGCTTCAAAAGAAGCAGAGAATCCCGGGAAGCACCAACGAGAGTGCTCAGAGTTCCATGAACTCGCTCCATGGAGAAGAGCCGGCATCCTTCCACACACCACTTGTTTCCCCAGATGTTAGCAGCGCTGGCAGACTTGACCCTCTGGCCGTGCCTCAGGGCCCTACTTTGACGAACACAGGGGCTACTCCTGTCAATGAAACGGCCCCACCCAAGCAGTTCTCCTCACCCCTTGCTGGAGATGAAGGACAAAATCACGTAACCAGCCTAAAGCCGCCCAGGTCTCCTCCGGGCTCGACACATTCACGCTCTTCCTTCACCGACCATTCAGAGGCCGACGTCGTTGACGATACAGCGCAATTATCCGAAAAAGAGAAACGTCGTCACAGATGGAGATTTTCCTCATCTACGAAGAAGGGCGAGAATTCTCCACTAGCGCCTCCTCCTCCACTTGGGCAGAACCCAGGTGCGAGAGGAAGCAATAGCTCTCTCGGCAGTTCAAATCGACCACGGAAGAGTTTTACGGGCGATTCTCAACAGACGCCATCAGTCCATGCTGAGACTTTGAATGCAGGAGGCCAGCAAGCACTCGTCGGCCAATTCAACCAGGATTTGCCCGAGGCAAGAGATCCAAATGTGGAAACCGAGAAAAAAGGTCTATTTGGGAAGTGGAAGGCAAAAATTTCGCAAAGTAAGGAAGAAAGACAAGCCGAGAAGGAGAGAGCAAAGAGTCCTCCCAGAACCGAACAGAGTTCTTCTCGAAATAGTCTGTCAGCGTTTGCTCAGGAGGTGTTGGCTCCGAGAGGTAGATCGTTTGACAGGCCCCGAGAGGATACTTTGTCGAGTGTTCCGGAAAGGCCAGTTGCCGAAGCTTATACCCAAGGGAGAAAAGCGTCGATGGATCCAGGACGAGATCGACCAACAGCATGATGAGGATACCGTTGTGAAGCGAATACTTTGGGATCTGCAAAGGGCGGCATTGTTAGCATGGTGTTAAGGGACGTTGGACAATGAACCTGGTGGATCAATGACAGGAGAAATGAACTCTTTCAGGGCGAGACATCGAGAATTGGTCTTTGAGCAAAACAGCGCATGCCTGGGAAGAAAAGAGCATGGTACGGGAGTTGGGTTCAGTCCGTAGAATATCACCTCTTGTGACAGCATAGAATACTAGTTTGACGGCCACCATGGCTGTCGCGATAAATCGACCGGTCCCGGTTCCAAACTGATATTTCGCCCAAACCGGCTAGCGCCGCGGGCCCCCAAAATTTTGAGAGCTTTCACTTCGCAGAAGCATATAGTGGGTGCTCTCGAAAATTTTGGGAAAGGCTTTCCAATTATGGGTGAAGTGAGATACTAGTATTTCATTGCTTCCAGGAGAGTTGAATCTGTACTCAGCCTTCTCTGGGAAGTATCCTACCAAAGTTCCGGATCCTCACGTACTGCACCACACTGCGTTCGACGCACAAGAATTCCCTCCGACGGAGACGTGGCAATCCACTCTTCTCACCCCTTCTCTACGGTTGGAGCCTATTCAGAAGATTGCTGATATCAACCCGTTTGTCCAACAAGATTCAACCCCAAAGAAACCTCGACCACGCACAATGGCAAAAACTAAAGCCACCAGCGACGCCAAATTGTCAAAGGAAGAGCGCAAGGCGGCTCGCAAAGCTGAGAAGAAAGCCGTCAAAGTCGAAGATGCGGGCGTGAAGAAAGTCAAAACAGACAGGAAGGATAAAAAGGAGAAGCGCAAAGCACTAGCGGAGAAAGCTCTGAATGAACTCAAAAGTGAGAGCGGGAAGGTGAAGGCTAAAAAGGGGAAGAAAGCGCCCAAGGAAGAAAGTGATGAAGAAGCGGACGACGAGGGAGTTGCCGTGGAGGAGGTGAATGGAGCAGAGGAAGAGGATGGAGATGAGGATGAGGACGAGGTTGTCGAAGGGAAGACAGAGGTGGCACTACCATCCAAGCCGGTAGGCGCATTGGTGCCCTTTGCAAACCCCCTGGCCGACGAGAAGGGTGCGAAGAAGATATTCAAGTGTGTGAAAAAAGGTATGTCATTGTCTCTAATCATACTGTCTCTGGTCCCCAGCCCCCCAAACTAATAATTTCCCGTCAACAGCCGCCGTTCAGCGCACACTCAAGCGTGGTGTCAAGGAAGTTGTCAAGGCACTGCGCAAATCGCCTCACTCAATGCCTTCTTCCAACTCACTGCCCATCGGCATCGTCGTACTTGCCGCCGACATCTCCCCCATGGATGTTATTTCCCATATTCCCGTGCTCGCCGAGGACCATGCCGTTCCATACATCTATGTTACTAGCCGCGCGGAACTGGGCACTGCCGGTCAGACGAAGCGACCTACGAGTGTTGTCATGGTCAGTCGCGATGGAGGGAAAAAAAGCGGCAAGGAATCCAAGGAGAAAGACAAGGACAAGGAAGACGACCTCGAGAGTTGGGAGGAGACGTATAAGAGTCTCGTCAAGGTTGTGGAGAGGGAAGGTCGACATGTCAAGATTTAAGTTACTCGCCTCCCGTCTCGTCTGACTTTGTCTTCCTGCCTGTGGCGTTAATGCATTTGGGCCGAACAGTTCTTGCTGATCTCGGTCGCGCATTGTTGCTGCTGGACTTGGTCTCTCCGTCCCCGGCGCTCCGCGCCCTACGTTCTTAGGTCGAAAATGTTCAAATAAGCCGTTTTCGATAAACCGACTCGCTGGATCGTCTTCGGAATCTAGTGCGCATGGGAACATTTGCATGATCAAGCTGGCAACGCTCAGCTGCAACCTCCACTCCGAAAAAAGAATAGGACGGATTAGCTACTGCTTCGACACAATCATCCCCGTCCCAGTTTCACCACGCGAGTGGCAAGCGGTTGTGTGGAAAGCATTGTGCGGCATTCTCGATCAATTGAGTCCACTCTACCTTCATCTGCGTCGTCCAGGCTTCTCGATATTTAGATTCAACCTTTTCCTCCTACACATGATATACTTACCGATATGGGGAGACGGCGAACCACCAAAGACGACGATGCATGAATTGAAGACACGAATCTCCCCAGCAACAGCGGATACGGATCGGTGTTCTGTCGGTCATACCGAGATCTCATTTTTGCTCTTGGTTATTGCTCCATCTTTTCAAGAGGCGTAGCTGGAGTTGTCATGGAGAAAAGAGGGAGGACTCTATTCAAAAATGAATCGGTGACATAACGGACGGATGAATGGCTTTTTGCAATATCTGGCTAGATGGAGAGCTTCCATATATACACTCCTAGCATGTCCGTTCATGGATTATGTTCAATAAAGGAATACGAGTACGCAAAATCATTCCCTTTCCACACAGGATACGTTCTTTTCCCAAGGTTACGAGGCACTAGATATCTTCCAAAGCGCAGCAGCGACCGTTAAGGCATATTCCATGCCGCACGTATAAACAGAAGAATGGCTACAAAATTCCATTCATCACTCGCAGCGACTCTGCTGTTAAGTGTGACTTTTCATGAGCGGCATTGCCGCGATACCACTCATTCAATTCACTCAATCATCCATTCATGAACTCAAGCAGACGAAGTTCGACTTTTCTGTCAAACTGACTTAACTGGAATGAGACATTTGATCTAATCATTTTGGATAGAATGGCTTTGATGAATCGCTCCCCCTGCCCATCGAGACTCCGACCAGTTCCTCGATCTCCGTGGCGATGATACATTCCCAGCATTCTTGTATGATTCGGCCCAAAATGTGATTGATGAAGAGAAACCAAGTCCCCAGCCATGACAGCATACATTAACACATCAGCTCTGTGGTGCCACACTTTTTTTTGCTGGCTCATGAATGTATCCTAGACTGGTTCATCTCGGATACTCCACCCACACGGGCCAATGATGATTACTCTACTCAGTGTTTCTGAATTCATTTCTCTGTTTTCGTCACCGACCGCGCTTATATGTTGGTTCCACTGTCCGATCAAATGGCCGAAAGAATGACCACGAAATCAAGCATTCTCTGCCCAAAGCATATCCAAAAAAGTTTTGACCAAGGATATATACTGTACATCGGCCAAAACGATCCCATTGGTGCTCAGTCCTATCCCAGACTTTTCAGGATTTCATATGCGTCAGATACTTTCTCCAACGGGAGGCAACGCTTTCCTATGTTTTCTGGGCTGTCAGAGAGCCACCAGTTCGATCACGGAATAGAATCGATTTGTACTTGGGATACCAATGTCCCTAAGTGGGACGGCCGACCCTATCCAAAAGTTTTGATCTCGCAAGAACGTTGTGATGAATGGACCAAGAAGTCCCAAAGAAGAAAAGGACAAAGTTATCCAATTCCAGAGAGAATATCGTGCAAAGAGGATGGTTGATGCTGAGTTTTCAGAGAAGACCAAAAAATGGAGATGTGAAAAACTATCAGACATATGAATGCTGAGAAGGAAAGCGAGACGCAAAGAAGGTTAACGAACGGGCTAGACTGAGATATCGCAGAAAGGATGCAAATAATGTAGCATGCATGTCTGGTGGACAGCAGCTTCCCCAAAACCTTCATGTTTTGACGTGGATGTCAATCAGGGCTTGCTTTAGATTGAGATACGGGTATTTCTTGCTAAGTCTATTCATTGCATGCCGGGGCCGACACAACCTCTATCGCTGCCAACTTTCCAATTCTGTATCCCGCAAAGTCAAAACTCTAGGTAAGCCTGCCTTTATTTCTTTTGCTGGTGAAGACTAATGTTGGCAATCACTTCTTCGTCGTCCCCGTCACCCTGCCCAAATACGTCTTCCTCATCCGTCTCATCATGGTACTCGGACCTCTCATTCGGAGACTCATCGAAATAATCCATCGTATCATCGTCTCGTGCTATTGTGTTGGCAGCCACTTGCGCTTCAGGGTCATCGCTGAACTGGGGTGGAACATGACCCGTTCTTCGCATTGAGTTTCGTATGTCGTCGACTTCCTCCGCCTCGAGCTCTTTTGCGCGAGCCATCGTCTGTCGATAAATATACAATCCAGTCAACGCTCCCACCACTGCCCCAATGACAATACTGGAATAGTTGATGGCCCGATCACCCATGGTCATCTTCTCCCTTGTCCGCGCAATCACAGCCAGTCGACTGCCAATGAACACATGGATGAGCAATTTTGGGGAGACAATTGCTGTAGCCAATGCATACATCACAGGGTAGACTGTAGGGAATGTCGACATGGCACCATTTGACAGTGAATAAGGCAAAGGGCACAGCCGGATCATGCATAACAACTTCAGCCCGTCGTGTTTCAGGATCAACGAGAACGCCGCAAAACGTTTGTCGTGGGCAATCATCCTGTGGACCCATTTTCTCAGGACAGTTCTGGAGACGATAAAGGAGCAAAAGGACCCGGCCACGGTGGCGGTCGCGAGAATCATCCATCCCTCCCAAACGCCATAGACAAACCCGGCCGTCGTCCCGCAGGTCGAATAGCCAATCATCGGTGGGAATGCAGCCAGAAATATCAGTGCCCATAATATGGTCCATCCCCCAGTGGTATGTTTCCAGCGTTCAGCAAACGGTTCGAGCCAGCCGAAGATGCTTTCGCTGAAAATCAGAAACAGGATGCCCACAGTACTGAGAACAAGAAGCCCAACAACTGCCAGGACTCGTTGTAGAATAGACATCTTGCTCCACATCGCATACATGCGACGTTGAATTTTCTCTGCATTGTTGATGAGTTCATCTCGCCATGCAGCCGATCGACTCGGGACGAATGGAGAACTTCTTCCAGTACTAATGGATGCTCGAGGCGGCCTCCATGGGCTTAGAAGGCTTGCGCGAGGAGACTCGTCGTCGGTGTCGGATAATGAGACAGGATTCGGAGCCATTTTATAGTATGAGGGACTAAGAAGTGCGAAGTTGGGTTATAGACGGGATTGAGTAAGCCGAGCCAGATGGGGAACGAGGATTGAGGATGCGGACGGCTCGGGTTTCAAGAGACTGGATGTTTGGGCATTTTCAGGTGGAGGAGAAGTCGAATGCAAAGAAAAGTGAGAGCGAGAGTCTGATAGTAGAGTGCAAGACTGCACAGCGAAACGCAGGAAGAGTTGCATGTAGGCAGACATAAAAAAAGATGAAGCGGATTGAGATGGACTTGGAGGCGGGATGCTCGGGGAAGTGTCAGCTTCGTTGGTCCGGAGGCGCTTCCAGGAATTTGATACGTCATCTAAATTCCGCCCCAAGGGGATGAACAACTGGATGGTTTGACAGATCAGGCGTTGGGCCAAGGATACAGTGAGGATATAGAGTAGAGGGCCCTGTGTTCTGTAGATATCATTCATCATTTACAGTATACTAGCTCCATACAGAATCGAGTCGCCGGGAGGTGCCTATTAGGTGATGATTTTGTCGATTACCCGACTAGGATTAGGGTTACGCAGCACAATTTAGCGGGCGCCCCCCTCCGACCCCGAGGTCTGAGGAAGTAGTGATGCGCATACCCGTCCTACTCCCGGCGCCCTGGCCACCCTTGAATCGGCGGGCCAGTTGGCTGAGTACTTCATTGCTTCACCTCGGGGTAATATGGAGTCTGGAATACCCCTGAACATGCTCAACTTTGGAGTGAAATAAACATGCTACAGAACTATGTGTATTTACCCTTCAGCTTCGAGTTCCATCTTCTGATTGGGAATTTGACCCTTTACTTTTTGCACAGGGCTCTGCACCTCTTCGCCACAGCTTTGAATTTCCTGACTGTAAATCGCCCATCCTGGTCGCCTCGTTGCCTTATAGCCTAGACTGCACTGCACCTGTCCCTGGACTAACTTAGGCCCTAATTCGTCTTTTCATGTCATGGCTACGACAACCAACACCCTACTTACAGAAGCACACGATCTTCAAGCCACCTGTCCAGACACCGCTCGAGCATCCCACGAGTCTAGAGTATGGGATGGCCCAGGCCGTACGATCGATGAGCCTTCCGTACCAAAATCCTCGAATGTCCGCATAGCCACAACTATAGTGCAGCTTGCGAGTATAAACCTACTCTCAAGCTTTACAAATGGTGTTATCACGGTCGGCCTCCCTACTATAGCTCGGGATATTAGTCTCGCTCGAGAGCTGTACCTCTGGCCGATCTCCGTTTTTGGGCTAACATGTGGCTCGATGCTGCTTATGGCCGGGTCCATTGCAGACGTGGTCGGGGCACGCCGAGGTGAGCTTGTAGGCTGCTTCATGTTGGGCGTCTTCAGTCTCGCGTGCGGCCTAGGTCACACCGAGATACGACTGACTCTGTTCAGAGCGTTCCAAGGGGTCGCCATGGCCATTCACCTTCCAGCCACGGTCTCCATAGTGACTGCCACAATCCCCAAGGGCAAGGCAAGAAATATGGCCTTTGCGGCTTTGGGATTCGCTCGGGACATTGGTTACTCCGTTGGTCTCGTCCTCGGTGGTGTCTTGATTCAAACCAGCGGTTGGAGATTGAATTTTTATCTCGCAGGAGGAGCGATGCTGATTATCGCTACCGTGGCCGTTTGGGGTCTACCGAAGGAGAAAGATATAAGTACGGCTTCCGAGGGATTCATCAAGGAGCTTTGCCACAAAATCGACTAGGCAGGCAGTATTATAATAAGTGGTGGCCTCGCACTACTGACTTATGTTCTTGCGTGAGTATAACTCCTACCCAACAAAACCTGCGCTGAAATCTTTCAGAGTAATAAGCGCAGACCTTGCCTCTGTACGATCGGCTTCAACAAGTGCTCTTCTTGCGACGAGTCTGGTACTCCTGATTGCATTCCCCTTCTGGATGAGTTATAGAGAGCGTCATGGAAAGCCGGCACTGATTCCCAACTCCTTGTGGAAGCATGCATCCTTCGCAAGTACCTGCGTTATACTCGCGATGTCCAACGGTGTCGTCATCGCAATGGAGCTCTTTTCCAGCCTTTAGTATGTTGTCCTCTTTCTATGAACAACTTCTGCTAACAAGAAAACAGCTTTCAGGAGATTCAAGACGCAGGTACGTTCACAACGTCGTTACAGCTACTCCCAAACGTGGTCGTGGGTGTCGTCATCGGTCTCAGCTGTGGCCTTTTCGTGGACAAGGTAGCCGCCGGGTGGTTGGTAACTCTCACGTCTATCCTGTGCGCTTGTGCCCCGCTTCTTATGGCTGTCATGGACCCAAAATGGACCTACTGGTATGTGGCATTCTGGGCACAAGCCTTATCTCCATTCAGTGTAGATGTACTGGTCACTGTCGGCATGCTTATTGTCTCCGATGTCTTCCCGGACACGTCACAGGCGTTGGCAGGAGCAGTCTTCAACACGGTCGGGCAGTTTGGACTGAGTTTTGGTGTTGGTCTGTGCCAGCTGGTAGCCTCAGCCGTCACGGGTAACCAGGGGCAAGCAGAGAGTTCGGAATTGCTGGAAGGTGACACTTTGCTTCGAGGCTATCGGGCAAGTTTCTGGACAATGCATGGTTTCATGTTACTCTGCACAATAGTCGCCCTTTTTGGATTGAGGAGGGTCGGTAAAGTGGGATTGAAGCGAGACTAAAGCCAAATCGTGGAGGTGCTGGCTGGAATAAATGGCCGGGCATGATTCCGGCTGATATCCATAGTTGACACCACGATACCAGAAGAGCGAGTCTCGAAGATCAAATTGGGCGGAAGAAAGACGATTTTCGGCTCGCCGCGCTCTTTGATGAGGAGGATAGGTCCATATCATCGAAACTTCGCCTAGCTATGTGGTGTTCTAGACCAAACGTCAGGATGCTACCAGCTTCTACACAGAGCACTGCAAGATTTCTTCGCCATCTTGCTGGCTCCTTACGCCAGTCCACAAACAAGAACAAAGCGGACACCACCACGATCGGTGCCGTAATGACGAAAACATCCAAATACCGGTGTCTACTCCCGTCGTTAGTCTCTGTCACATTCATACCGAGGAATGAACACGTGAAGGTGATGGGTACGGCGAGGACGCTAAATTTAAATATACGTTGGCCCTGCCCAAAGCTACATTGCGCCTGTGCAACAGCATAAAAAGTACCCATACTAGTGAGCAATAGGTGGTCTACGAAACTGCAGGTAAGGCCGATAAGCTGGCCTCGACATAGCACGTGGTCTCACGTCAAGAATGACCATGTGCGCAGTAGCCTTGGATGATATTCGTACCGCAAGAAGTGCAGCTGAATGTTGGGGATGCGACCAGGCAGTTTTAATGATAGATACTGATTCGGATAGCCTGGTCATAGCTTGTAAAACAGAGGCCTCCAGACTGAGCTGGCCGATTCCAGCAACAAGACCCGCCTTGTAGTGTACTGAAGCGAACGTGGCGATTCATTTCCGCTTGCTCTCCAACTTGGCTTTTCTCAGTGGCCATGTGAAACTCGGCCAACGTTGGCGATGTCTCCGCCGGCCTTGACGCGGTTGACTCTGGCGGATACAAGTAGTTGTCAAGCTGCGTTCTCTCTGGCCTCTGTGTCTCTACAGGTGCCGTCGACTCTTGGTCTACAAAACTTTCCCTCTTGTCTGCGCCATCACAGGATTCCACATAGTGATCGTCGGGTGTCCACCACAACTTTATATCGTCGCAAAAGCTTGCTGAGACCGCTCTCAACTTCAAGAAGTCGATCCGCGTAATAGGTTCCGACAGGATGACAACGTCAGGCTGGTCCTCAAACTCCAGTCCACCTCTTTGTAAGGCTGCACGACTGACGTATATCTTCAACAGCTCTACTCCGTACGTAACAAGTTGGGGAGGAACGCTTGAGCTTGATTTCGACAAGAGGTTGAGGTCTCTTCTTGATTTCGCGAGGCAGGCTCTTAAGCTTGCCTGCCCAGGCGGCTACCCTCTCGCGCGAACTAGCGGGAAAGCAGGAAATGTCGGGCCTGCCAGCACGGGAGCATTGACCTGGGCTGTTTCCCTTTGGGATAAATCGGAGCCAATGCCCAAACGTCCCGTAACAGTCATTCCAAAAGAAAGCGGTCCGTCATCTCTGGGTGAGTCTGCGCTTGTGCCAAAACCTCTGGGGCGCATGTCGGTGGCTTCCATTACGTTGTCAGGGCTATCGCTGTATTGGGAAGACACTGTATCCTGGTGTGGCCCTCTGAAATTGTCCATCTGTATCATTATCCCAGACATAGACAAGCGTCTCAAATCAGGGGGCATTGGATCCTCGCTCCAATCAGACTCCGACTCATGGCGCTGGGCGGACCACATTGATGAGGCGTCGACGCGCTCGGCGGAGATTCCTGGAGAAACTGATGCTGAATGGCAAACACGCTGGGCTCTCGTTACTTCTTGAAGGTGGTGTCTCTGCTCCATAGAATCCACAACGACGTTTGGATCATGATCGAGATCATCCGTGATTACTGAATCGTCATCTTCTTCCACAATTGTCTCGTCTGCCATCACCCATTCTTTGGTCCGGACGGTACATCGGTAGTCGGTGTCTTCCGAGCCGGCGTAGTCAGAGTCGGCCCTCGATACGTTGTCGATTCCCAACTTGATCTGCATCTCCTTCATGCGTTGGTCGATCTTGGTAACGTGACGACCTGAACTGGCGTTCATGGTCCTAGAGCTGTCAAAAACGCAATGATGTAATGACAGGCCGTGATCATACAAGTCTGTGAAGCTTATGGCCATGTTCAGCGTTGGCTTGCACGTAATCACGTCTTTTTGCAGAAGCTGAACACCCCCTTGGAATTCAGAGCGTCTTTGATGGATTCCGGCGCGCCCACCATCCCGTCGATGAACTTGCTGGTCCGCTCGATGGCACCAATGGTGGCAATGACCGCTCCGATGATGGAGATCGGGTCCGCCATGCTCATCACTTGCAGCACTACAACATGAGACATAGTCGGCGGTCAAGCAAGCCTTCGAGGCCAGGCGGCAGAGGCCATGTTTGGTTTGTGGGCTTTAAGAAGGGAGAGCACTCACACGCAGTCAAACCGTCAGTAGTCGAGGCGCCGACTGCAGAGGAAGGTCGAAAGGACGATAACAACATGGCAGCAAGTGAGAAAAGCCCAAGATGGCGCTGAGGCCGGGGGAGACTGCCTTGCCACGTCTGCAGGTGATTGTGGCGTGGTCATTCAGCCGGTTCAATTAGCCCCGAGACGAGATTAGAGGGACCAGCGTTGGCTTGACGGGCTGCATATGAGCAGGCTGTATAATGTGTGCAGGTGGCTGATTCGCAAGAGACGCCCGACTTCGCCCACTTCACTGGAGAGCAGAGGTCTACACATGTAGACTCCAGCACAGCCATTTATATAAGTGCACGACGGTGTAGCAACGAAGCAAGGCTGCTAATTGAGAAAACAGTGCCGTGAGACTGAGATCTGACTGCATCGACCCAACGCGGAGCCCGGGAACGACCTCGCCATGTCGTTGGCGACGTTGGCCGCGGGAACCATCCCATCCACCCCCTCCGGCATACACGCAATCACCACGTTGTGCTAGCGGATACACCCCAACACGGAACTGTCATGATCCTGCGGGTCTTGTCCGGTTATCATCTCATGTTCATCGTCCAACATGGCCATCGCGGTAATCATGAATAGTGAGGCTGGACATTGTGAGAGAAGTCTATAGAAGACAGGGAAGGTAGCCGCAGGAAGGATCAGGCTGAACGGGAGTGTGAGAAGTACCCAAATTTTGAAGGGTGGATAGTTCGTCTAAGATGAGAGGGCCGGCGTGCCAGCAGGACAAGGGCTGAGATGGACGATGAGGGAGAAGAGCGAAGACATTAATAGGGCCCAATCACCCCGGTGGGTAACAGGAAGAAATGTCGGTCACGCTGAGGTCGAGAGAGAATCGTTTAGGGCGCAGAGAAAGGAGGTAGAACGCTGGGCGGACTTTCATTATTACCACGCAATAGAGCAGTACAGGAGGTGCCTAACTAGGTAGTGCGAGTACATAAGAGGGGGGCCGGGTTAGGATCCCCCAGTATCCTAAACAGGTCCTATCGTCTAAAGTTAATGAAAGTTAGTGTTATGAATAAAGAGGAAGAGGAATGACCAAAGGGCTCAGGTAAGCAAAGCGGCGAGCCGGCTAATCAAAAAAGGAGGAAGGGCTGTAGTAGCCGAGTAGGAAGCGAAAGGCATAGAGCAAGTTTCACCGAGGCCGATGTGCGTCATAGTCCATCGATGTTCGCTTCGCAGACGTAAATGGTATCTCATCCTAGAACTAACAACGTCCCAACATCTACACAATTGTAATGCAAGTACCGATTTGAGGTGGAAAGATATTAGCAGATAGCGTCTGAGTCAAGGGTGGAAACGCACTCACCGCCATCGCTTCCGAAGTCAGGATCTAATCACGGCGTTGATCATGTCCAGACAGGACTAAAAAAGCGATACCAAGGCCAAGAGACAGAAAGCTCAAGATCACATATGAAGCGGACAGTGCAGAAGACCTTACAAGCGATTCAGAAGCGCTATTGCCCTGGCGTAGAGTAATGTTAACCGTCCTTTCCCGTGTCTTCGTCAGAACTTGAATGGTCAACCCGCTTCATCTTCTCATGGTGTTGTGCATCGGTAGACTCGAGTTTGTTTCCTTTCTTCGATAACGGCCACCATGATTTTGAAGGGCCGTCGCTTTCAACTGCTGTTGGGCTGCTCTGGTCCTTGGTCTTGCCTTTTGTCTCTGTCCCTGTGCCGCCGAATGGCCACCACTGTTTAGCGTCGCCTTTCCTCGTCGCCTGAAGGTCTCTCTTGGGAGATTCGGCC
The DNA here is from genome assembly GCF_000835555.1 of Rhinocladiella mackenziei CBS 650.93. Classification (NCBI taxonomy): domain Eukaryota; kingdom Fungi; phylum Ascomycota; class Eurotiomycetes; order Chaetothyriales; family Herpotrichiellaceae; genus Rhinocladiella; species Rhinocladiella mackenziei. Next base: position 2,296,297 of record NW_013550601.1, read on the forward strand.
AGTTGCCGTTCGCAGCCCTTGATATGGCGTTCAAGCACGTCGATCATGTCTTTATTCTTCTCTCCCTCGAGCCACGACCGCGCTCTCGATAGGTGGATGGAGGAAGATCGTCCTCTATTTCTCTTCTCGCTTAGTAGTACGTCGAGGACATCGGCACGTCGGTGGAACAGCGCTGAATTGATAGGAAAATCAAGGTGAGGGATATCGCGGGCCATCTTGCTGATGACGTCGATGGGTTGGCCGCATTCCACAGCTCGTGTCAGCGGTCCGCCCATGCGGGATGTGTAGTTGTGAGTCATTTTGTTCAAGGCTCCGTGGTCCAAGAGAACGTGTATGAAAGGCGCGTTATCGGCACCCCCTTCGCAAGCTTTACTCAATAAGCTCGTCATATGGTCTTCGTACTCAAAAAAGGAAATTTCAGGTGTGTGCGAGCAGACCAGTTTGAGCAGACCAGGATCCAGAGGCGGCTCCAGAAGTGCGCCGGGAATTGCACCGTCGCCAAGTTCGACTTCCGGGTAGACTGAATACAGGTATCGAACAATCGGCTGTTGTCCATGAGAAATGGCTGCGGCGAACAAGTTGCTCGTTGTCGGTGCACTCCCTGGTGTTCTTTCGTAGTATCGAATGGCAGGGCTACCATGCTTGATGCCGTGCTCATTGAACAGTATCTGTAGCTCATCCAGTCGACCGGCACAGCAGGCTTTCAGCGTTGCTTCCTGCCACTGGTCAGGAGGACGCTGTCTCGGACTCGGCCATTCTGAAAATGTGTGGTGTAGGTTTCAGAAATGACAGAAGTTAACAGAATTTCCGTACAAAGTCGATGAGGCTGGACTGTTATATGAAGGGGAAGCTTTTGACTAGCATGGTATGCTTACATCGAGCATCGCAGTCAGAGGGGACATTATTGACGGCGCCTAGTTTGGTGGCGGAGCGCTCTCTCGAGACCCACGAATACGCGCTGGCCCCTGTACGGAGAACGTAGTTTTGTTCACCATGTATGAATTGTTGGACTGGTTTAGGTCTTTTGTGGTTGCCTGGTGGCACGAACGACTGCTTGTAACCAGGAGGCCGCTGACGCTGGGCGTCTATCTAGGCTCTACTGCCGACCTACTTGCCGGCGGCACAGATGGTCACATGAAGTCACATGATGTTGTCAAGCCTTGGTTTTCTGCTAATTTCGACCTCTTCAACTGTCAAACTGGGTGCAACTCGAGATATATTGAATGCTCTGGGCTCTCCAAATGAGTATGGGATAGAGCCCATCTATATATCTATCTACGAGGTGTATGTTGGCGCTGTTGCCTGTCAATGGTGTTGCACGCCAGGAGGTTTGCCATGAACAATAGGCTATCGTTTGTTCAACATCAACTCACAGTCCAACATTTCGCGTCCCTGCAGTTGTCTGTCACTTTCTATACTGAAGTGGATTCGTATAATTCTCGCCTGGGTCTTGACAATCGGCCCAGTCTTTTGACCTCGAGATGTGCGGCATGTTTTTCGGCTTCGGATCCTTGGCTGACAGGACAGTGGTTGTTTCGTTGAGCCTCACAGCTCAAACGCTTGACCTTACGATGTCAGGCTGGGGAATCTGCCTCGCCGGCGCTATGTCACTTTGGTGTTAAGCGCTTCATTGTACCGAGACTACGGAGGCCGCGCTGCTCTGTCAGCGAAAATCCAATGTGACGTCTGAAGATACAGTATATGAAAACCTTCCGGAGGACCATTTCCGTTTGCTCCAAATCCATGGCAAAGTTGACGGGAAATTGTATTGCAGCCTGAGGGTTTTCTCTATGAATGACGTACCAAAGTTCCGCGCTCTATCCTACACATGGGGTCCGTCCGTACGTACCAGGCGGGTATGAAGCCTCTGAATCTAACGATGGCGTACACGCAATCATTGTGAACGGACAAACGGTTGAAGTTCGTCAGAACTTGTTTGATTTTCTCGATGAAGCGCATAGTCGGAATGGACGGATACACTTCCGGGTTGATACTTTCCACATTTGATCCCGCCAACGATAACGAGACCGCTAACGGAATCGAGCATGACATATTCGAATCACACATTGAAAGACTTATGAACTGGGACAGTCACATCTACTACTGGATCGATGCACTATGTATCAACCAATGGGACGAAGAGGAGAAGGCCGAACAAGTCAATCTGATGGGAAGCATCTATGAGGCCGCAGAGGTTGTGATATTGTGGCTAGGTAAAGCCGACAAATGCACTTCGGACGTCATTGGAATGATTGACCGCCTGGCCAAGGTGCACGACGAGGGCTGCGAGACAAGATATGACTTGCAATCGCCAACTGCGCTTGACACATTATTGAATCCGGAACAGCGACGCCATCTAGGATTCCAGCGCTTTACCCTGCAAAACTGGGTTGACCTCATCCTCTTCTTCGAACGGACGTGGTTCACCAGGGCCTGGACACTACAAGAAGTGGCGCTGGCTCAGTGCGCAGCTTGTTATTGCGGTTCTTACAATATAAGTTGGGGTGCGATCCCATTCGGCATCACTAATGATGGAGCTCACACCCCTCGCACCTATGCTGAAGTTTTTGTCTCTCCAACTCAACATCAAACGAACCAAAGCTCTTTCTCATGCTCGCCTGGCAATGCTGATGAGAGACCTTGCCTTTGGAAATGCAGATGAGTCCGAACCATCCGGAGTGTTCAATCCATGCGATCAGATCTTTGCATGCCTTGGCATCGTCAGGAAGGCCGCCGCAAACGTAAAAGGAGCTCCTCTTGGAATAATACCCAATTATCGAAAACCTATCATGGACGTCTACACCGAAGCAATGACTTATATCTTGACTGGCACTGGGACACTATCGCCGCTCTCGAGAGTTCAACATTCTGCGGAATCGAAAGGAATTGGTCTTCCGTCATGGGTTGCAGACATGAGTGCGGCTCGGAGCACAAGACTGCGAATCTCTAAGGGCTTCATTATCAGCGGATATACTCTCACGGTCCATCTTTACAGACATGCGGCTGTAACGCATGTTGGCGATTCGCGGGACGAGATGTGCGAGTCTAATACCTTGGATAAGACGGCCCAATTGGCTCTGGCTCGCTCCGAGTTGACCTCTGCGCAGGGTTTACTGATTGACGATGTTTGGAAGACGATGTTGTGTGACGTTCTATCTCCACGTCACCGGCGGTATTCAGATAACGATCTGCGGTCTGGTTTGACCTGGTTCCTTAAGTGTATGTGCTACGGGCTCAGCTCTCAGGTGAGCGGACCGAATCACGCCAACGATATCCGCTCTAGGACTAAATGGCTAGAGCTGCTGGCAGAGAGGGATGACACGGGCACCATCCTTTCTCCAAAAGCGGTCATCGCTTCGTTTCGAGAGTCGGATCGCGAACGAGGATCACAGCGGGCAGAAGCACTCATATTCGAGCAGTTGTTTGACCGCAGCATGTCTGGTCGGCGATTGTTCCTTCTCGATACCGGAGAGATCGGTGTCGGTAGTGACGATATCCAGCTAGGCGATACGCTATGTATTATTGCGGATGGCGCGAGGACGCCGTTCGTGCTTAGAAAGGCGTCTTCCGCAACAATCAACACCTGGACATTAGTTGGTGAAAGCATACGTACGTGGGATCACGTATGGCGAGGCAGTTGATCGCGTGGAAAGGAATGGTGAATCTTGGGAAGAAGCTTGTATTCTTTGAAAGGGAGGAGGGAGGCTGTGCGTGTACTTCCCCCATAGCACGAGAATGGTTGAGCAAGAGACTGCCTATGGGCCTTTTGGAGCACTCATTGTTCATCATCAGTTACCTGCCTCGTGGAGCTAAGCTCGGTAATCCACAGATTTGCACACTGCTCGTTTACTTACACTTCAGAGTAGGCGTCGAACATAGGAACAGTTTACCTTCAAGATGATTAAAGAATAGGAGCATGAGAGGAGGAGAGGGTAGCAAGGGAACTCCCCAAAGTTGAAGAGTTGTGGCTGAATCTCGCCCTGCTCTCTCCAGCTGGGGTGGGAGCGTCCGCCCAAGCCGTGGTCAGGATTGCACAGCCACATCTCAATTGCTCAGTTACTTAGGGGCTCAGGATAAACTGGCGGATGCTCAGGTCAAGATCCGTATAGGAATTGTTTATAAAGTTGACATTCCTAGGTGCAAATAGGGTCACCGTATCGAACTCTCAATCTCCTTTTTAGAGAGGTGATAATTGGTTTAGGCATAGTGGAACCTAATCTGGCTCCTTTTGCCTGACTGCCCGTGTATCGCTGAACTTACCAAGTCCGAAGTACTTCTCCAGTCTACCAGTTTGCCCTGTCCCTCCGCTTCATCCAACCTCTACCAAAGACTTCATCGTTCCCTTATTCACATTAATTACTCTGGCTAGTCGCACAGCATCCTGGCCTCCTCGACTTGGCCCAGACGGTGGACTACTGCCGCGCTCGACTTCGCATACCAGCCCTAACATCTGTCTGTCTGTCGACTCATAGATCCAAGGCCTCGCTTCAGCCGATCTCGACCGCTTCCAATATCCTCTCCTACTGCTTCGCTTGTCGATCTTCTTCTCCTACCACTCATTCGATGCTTGTGCTCGACATCCTGGCGCACGCGATCTCTGCGCTTTAAAGAGGGGGAGGACCTGCCTAACGCATCCTTCTTCAGCCCTGTTCTCAGGTGCTACGACCCAGCTTCCAGAAGTATGATCTATGTAGACTGATCACAGCGGATTTAATCCACTTCACACTTCTTTCAATCTCCCGGCTACCGACGTTCATGTTGAATCACTGCGGGAGTCTCTATACCTTCCATTCCCCCCGCTCCCATTCCGACTCGAATAACGACCGAGATGATTTCTGACGAACATTACGACCTTTGTCGTCCCATCCTGGACGATGCCACCATAGAGGAAGAGGATAAAACTGAACGTTTGGAGGATCTGCTTCGGAAAGACGGAAGACTGCGCGGCGCTGCTTTGGAAAATGCGGTTCTAGATGCACTGTGGAAACATCGAAATGCTCAACGTGGAGAGACATCTGAGACGCCCTTGCGACATCATGTCATTCGCAAGTCATCTCCAGCGCCCTGGCAGGTCAACAGAGCTCCCACACCCTTGGGGTCCCCTCCGCCACTTTCTTCCAGCCCTGCCCTTTCAGTGGGATTTCCAGCTTCGCGCCCCAGCTTTTCCCGGCAGAAGTCCAGCGTACAATCTCCCTTTGCCTCTCCTCGGCCTTCACCCCATCTTGGTTTAGCACAACCCATTCCCCACAGCCCGAGCTTGAATGCGTATGAATTCTCCGATGCTAGCCCGGCTCCAGACATCTACGGCGATTATGGTCACGAGAATGTGGACTGGCTTTTGGCCGACGAAACTACAAGCAATGCCTCTTCCACAGTTACTGGTGCCCTAAGTGCTGCAGCTCCTGAATGGGTTCCTCAACCGGACATGAGTCCGTACGATATTCTCCGCTCCGTCCTGGGCGATCGAAAGACAGATGATGAAATTGAGGAAGCACTTAACAAGCACTCATATGACTTGGGGGCCACCATTGCGTCTTTACTCGGAACGGATACGGCCGATGCTCAATACACTGCAGTCCCAAGTAATGAAGCAAATGTTCTGGTCGGCAAGTCCATGGCCGTCAACCAAATCCGGCCCTCGACGCCTGGTACGGCAAAGAGTCCTATTGTTTGCAAATACTGGCTAGCTTCGGGCTCATGTCTCCGTGCTGACTGCCGATTTGCACATGATATTAGCGGTTACCTCTGCAAGTGAGTCGTTTTCCCCTTTCCCTTTTTCCTTTCGCGAACATCGCGACCACTCACCCATGCATTCTAGATATTGGATGAACGGAAATTGTTTGGCCGGCGACGCTTGTCAATTTTCACATGATCCGGCACTTTTGATCAATCACCTTCACACGGGGGAAAGCAACCCTCCCCAGACCTTTCAGCTCCAAGACCAGTACGATCAATTTCCCTCTCTATCGAGCCACAATGTAAGGAGCACACTCCAAGCTGGTTTGGTAGCAGGGAACACGTTCATCCCCACCAGTCAGAAGGGAAGAGCAGCTCTGGGCAGCATTGGCCCGGGTTCTAGACCTCACTCGAGACCTAACTCGCGTCATCAGAATCGACCGGAGACACCATCATCACTAGCTATGGATGATCCCGAAGCATTTCCAAGTTTGGGCTCTCTTGGTACAAAGCGAGGAGCCAAACATCACGGTCATCGATCTAGGCATGGCCACGGAAGCATGGAAAAGGAAACGTCTTCTTCTCTTGCTGACCTTGTTCGCATGTCACCATCTCCGGCACCCGGACAGGCACGAAAGGTCGAGACTAGTCGCAAGATCAGAACTTACGGAGGATCTGAGAGTGCAGCGGCACGAAAAATCCCAGAGCCTCAACACATTCCCTGGCTGGAGACTGGTTCTCGCGCCAATCAACAGTATCTGAAGTACAGGCAAGAAGCTATCAAGCATGGCAGCATACGCAATAAATTCTTGCAAAGGTGAGATTTTGAATCGAATACAATGGCGTCTTTCATCACTGACCATACCAAAGCGCCGCGCAAGCATGGAACCGTAACGATGCTCGTGCAGCGAAGGCGCTCTCATTACGTGGGCAGGCCGAGAACGACGCAATGAGAAAGGCACACCGAGAAGCAGCAAAAGCACTGTATGACGAACGAAACAAACACCTCTCGACAATGCCGACCGATGACGACGAAGAACTCTATATTGATCTCCACGGTCTCCATCCAGAAGAGGCAATCGAATACCTGGAAAATATTCTCCTCACACACGCGAAACGGGGCCGGAGGATCATTTATGCCATCACAGGAACTGGACATCACAGCAAAAACGGCAAAGACAAAGTCGGCAAAGGCGTACGCAACTGGCTGAATGAATGGGGATATATCTTTCGCGAGTTCAGCGTTCCGGGTGAGAGAGGAGGATACATTGGTGGTGTACTAGGAATTGATATCACGAGTCATAGACGACAGCCCATCTCGGCGGAGGCAGGCTCGAAAACCGAGGAAGAGGAGACTTCTCCCACGCCGGCTGTCGCAACCGCGGTGAGTTCGAAGATACAAGTGCTGAAACGTGAGGAGGTGCCCGTTTGAGAAATGATCGGAAGGGAATATGAATGGGACTTCTGTGCTTCAAGCGACAATGATCCAGGCACAGGCTGAAATGTGTGGCAGGTAAAATTCCCTCCACGGTCGATACGAAGATATCATCTCCTCTGGGAACTGTTGGTAGCACTTGGGGCAGGGTTGGTTCCATAATTCGGACCTGATACGAGTAAATAAGAAAATTCTGTTCCTCGTGGCATGTCCTCTGATTCACACGACTTTTTCCTGTGTTCAATATCATATCGTCACTCAATGTTGAGTCAGTTCCTTCCAATCCTTTCCCGCTTCATACATGGTGTCTAACGCCATTGCACACCAAACATCTTGCCAACTTTCCCCTTGACGCCTCTCTCCGCATCTTTATTCTCTAGAAACACCGTCTCTTGTCCCTTAACAGTCAAACTCAAAAGTTCATATTCCAATCGATCCCCATCTCTTGGTCGGGTCATATGCACCGCCACGACTCCCTTCCCTTCGGGTCCCTCGACATTGAAATGCATGCGAAAATGCGTGGTGCCGAACTTGTCGACTTCGGTACTATGCGCCAACGGTCTTGCGCGGGCCCACTTGTTCGACGTTGGTTCACCGTACGCTTTAATCTGGGACGAAGGGCCGAGTAGTGCGCGGCACTCGGGAGAGGACTTGATGCGTTTCACTGCTGCGTTGAATTGGATCGTGGAGCTGTCGGGAGCGAAGAGTTCGGTATACAAAAGGTAAGAGACGGTGACCTGATGGGCCGGCCGGGTTAGCATTTTATGTATCTTCGTTCTTGAGGGCAATTATGCCGCTCACCGTTCCAACTAAGCCCAGCGAGACGAGCAGGAAGTTGAACGTCTGCTGAGTCCCCCGCGCAGCTTTCTCCCCCATGCTCAATTCTGACCAGTTGTAGCGCCCGTCATCGCTGGTTACGGTAATGGCTCGTCGGTTCGGGCCCGAGCTTGTGCTGGCATAGCGGGCTGCTTTGCGCGCTCGACGGCAGCTGGCCGGTCTATTGAAGATACGAGAGTCGTTAATGAGACGGACCTTGGTGTTGGAAGAAAAAGATCGCGCAGCTATGAAGGAAAGAATGGGAGAAGCGGTTATTGAAGTGGGAGAAATTGGGAATTTATCCAGTCGTGTGCCGGCTTGAATGTGACTGCGGCATCCGAGTTGGAAGGTGCGAGCTTTGCTGGACATGATATAATGTATTCTCTCAAAGTGCTTGTTCTCTTTTTTTTTTTTTTGTTTCGCGAGGATTGCATCAACTCTCCAATCGCATCAACACGACATAGAGGGAAATCTGCTGCTGAATCAGGCAGTTGGTGCCGCCACTTTCTGGAGGTGGGTCTTTCTCAATGCTAAGAATGCCCGACCGGTTCACAACGAGTACACCTCTCTTGTCCTGCTGTATGCCGTACACAAATGTACGAGCAATGCCGACAACAGTAATAGAAGCAATTGGACAGGACCTCTTCCATTAAGTCCTCGATATCATCGTCGAGACTGTCAGGACGGGAGAAGCGCCAGTGAACGCCCTCAATATCGGTAGACATTCCAGCCAATGAAAACTACGCTCTCCGATTGTTATTGGCCTAATCCCTCAGGTTTACCCCATGCGAAGCTCAGCTTCACAAATTCGGTGTTCATACTTTAGGCTCGGCCTTACTCGCATATGAAGACTTTGTGAAGATTTGCAAACTCGAGCTCAGAATTAGGGTCATTCATAACACAGCTGAAGAAACCTTGGTTCCATATCTACCTCGATGTCTTGCAGCTTTGCCATAATATGTGTTCCCTATTGTGAAAAGGTATAGTAAAAATTCTTGTACAGCCATTTCTCCGGCCACACTAAGCTGATGCCAATTCTCCAGGCCCGAAGATCGATGCCAATTCCATAAGCCGCCTGATCTGGCAACCGTTTGACCGTCAGTTCGAGGACTTGTTAAGAAGGCTTGAGAAGCATAAGATTCTTTTCCACTACGAGGTTTCCACGGCCTCAACGCAGGAGGCAATCAGTTTTATATGAAATATGGAGCGAACATACACGAAACCGAGAAGCTGCATCTCTCAGACGAATATTATGAGGCCAGAAGAACGATGTCATTGAGTCAGTTCCTGCTGAATTGTCGCTGCTTGTGTACATACTGACTCATAGGTTCCAGATGAACGAACGAAAGGAGTCCAAAATGGATCAATCCTCCCCCAATGACCAGATAAGTTTGAGCAGGGCTAAATCAAAGAACCTCTGGTCTTCATGACTGCATTGTGGACAGTCGAGTGTATAAGCCGTGGCAATGCAAAATGAATGATGCGGCGGCAAGTTTTAGAACTAGAACTTTGTCCATTCAAGGTACGAAACCTCCCCCACCAAAGTTTTGCCCCTCCTTTTGGACAAGGACATTGACAGTGGCGCAACAGAACCGGGATATGGCAAGACAGCTTTGTACGCCGCCATTGTCGAAAGCCTAATGCCAGGAGAGATGAAGTTGAGCCTGGCACAGAGAATCCTCACAACACCATCGTCTTCTTCTTTGGCAGCCGGTGGCGGTTCTCTAGCAGGCCTTCAGACGCTTCTAGAGCATTGCTGGCCATAACGAACAAGGCTGTCGATATTGCGTCTGTTAGTCTTGGCGAAAAATGCAACGGGCCAATCAGGCGCAACATACAACGAGATTTTTGCGGTTCTGAGCATGTTTCTCAAATAACTTGATCGTGTATTCCTGATTTTGGATGACCTTGATGAGTACTCGGATTGTCTGAGCCTCTTAAACGGCTTGAGGATGCTGCATCCAAGACCCCCAGCTGCGGAGCTTTGTCGTTCAGCCGACCAACCATCCGATTGCCTGCACCCGTGGACACACAATGCTTACACGCCCATTGGACACGCTCACAAAAACATACAAGATATTGTGAAACCCCTGCGATCAAGGGCTGAGGAACTGGTCTCGGTAGGGTTCTTACCCAGGGAGCACCTTGTCAACAGCACAATGAAGAAGATATCTCGGTGAGCAAATGGCATGTCCCTCCGGGTCAGGCTACCCATTGACCATTTGCAACTGTCCTCATTGACCGCGAGGGAGGGAATAGATGCCATTGGCAACATCGATCGTCTCGAAAGCTTGGATGCCCTCTACAGTGCAATCTTGGAGGCCATAAAAAGCCAATTTCCTGGAAGATCTCGACAAAATGTGGTGCGGATATTCAATGGCTGGAATACGCACTTTGATCTCTCCACATTAACGAAATTCGGGCAGCAATTTCCGTGCCTTCTGACAGGGTTTAACCGCACGTCTTTATCGCCAGTTCGCCAGTCGGTCCATTGCTGCCACTCGCCTGTTATATCTTTGTCACCCTGTTCCGGCCGAACCTCTGGGACGCTCCTCCTCAGGGAGCCGAACAGCTAGGCCGCTTCAATCCACGCGGTGATTTTCTCTCGATTGTAGAGATACCAGATTGACAAGTTGCTGCCAAGAGACCTTCATCAGCGTTTCATGTTGCTCAGTTCCAGTCTCTTGGAGCGAATTCACCAGATGGCCGGACCAGGATTGCGCAGAGTATCTCAAGAGCGGAAATCTCTGCTCCGTGACGTCGGCATTAGGACTCGTCTTCCACCTGAAAACTGGATTATAACCTCAAACATGACCGGCCCCGCGAACAGTTCATTCAAGCTACTTTCCGAGTTATTTAAAGGTTTCAGCCTCCTCTCGGATGATCTGGCAATGCTGAAAGAGTCCTGGGCGTATCTACTCGAATCCGAGCCAAACGAAATCTGGGAACCTAGCATCCCGGCGTTTGCTAAATCTCGTCTCTGGATAGCAACACCTCCATGCTCGATTGATCCGTTTAGCTCTTCTCAATTTCAAATTGACTCGATGTATCACGGCGCCATCCCAAGTTTTGAACACGGGTGTTGAGGTCGGTATGGTCAAACTAATCCCCCCGGAGTGAGTGCTATTTCATTATCACCGTGCAAGCTTCAACTATCGAGCACAATGAAGAATCTAGATCATCAGATCGCGTCGCTTCTTGTGTCCATCAGTCATGATCTTCGTCGCGTGGTGATCTTGGATGTTATAATTAAGGTCTCTATACCACATCTTTCGAGGGCCGAAGTAGCCTGCCGCTCTAACACCGGGATCATATCTCCAAATCATCATGTGTTTCCGGTCCTTTCAGATACCACCTCAGCAAACTCCTCGAAGTTTTATTGGTCCGCGAACTGGTTTCTCGGCTCAACGCGAACAAAACCTCGACCTCACCGCCCGTGACTATAACAATCGTCAACCCGGGTCTATGCGTATCCTCGCTCGACCGAGACTCGATTCTCATCTTGCGAATCATCGGGTACATCCTGCGCTACTTGCTTGGACGATCTCCTGAAGTCGGAGCCCGGACGCTCGTGTATGGGGCATGCGCGGGCCCGGATTCACATGGCGAATTCATGTCAGATGGACAGAACCAGGGCGTTGAGCAATGGATTTACTCTGACATGGGCAAGAAAGTGCAGAAGAAGCTGTTTGAACAGACGATGAAGGTCCTGGAGGCGAGAAAGCAGGAAATTGGAAAGAAAGTTGGCCTTGGATGAATAAGGATGAATCTGCAGGGGTTTCGACCCAAACTTGATCGTCTGAAGATCGCCAAGTCGATTTGTCCCGATTCACGACGACATGAGAATATTCAAATAAGTTTCGGATTTGGATCGATCTTTCTCACTGTTTGCTCTCTCCCTTCGCGTCAAGGCCTCCCGGTAAGGACAGTAACGCCACCATCATCGTGGGCAAGCAAGGAGATGTTGGGCATTGCTCACGCTTCTCCCTTCGAATTGCACGGCCGATTCCAGTTTTCTGGCCTGTCTTTGTCTTCTGAAGAGGTACACGCATTTCACTCCACGTGCTCTCACTTCTCCTTCCCCTTTTAGAATATTGGGCAACCCTTGACTTTTCATCAAAGGAATACAGCTTCGGATCTCTGTCTTGTCCGTCTGCCACGTTCGAGAAACTTGAACACGGATTCAACAGCCATGCGAAAGAATCTCAGCTCAGCCGTATGTCGGGCTTTCCACTCCACTTTCTTCACTCTCCCCATGTGGCTGAGACAGATCACGAGTGGTCACCCGAACTTTTTGGGCTGTGAACAGTGTCTGAGTGGTGGCCAATTGCCCTGTCGCTTGCCGTGTCTAGAGCTTCATGGTTCTTCAGGCCACCCAGTCGACTCGCGAAGAGCTACTCTTCTCTCTCAAGGGCGTTACACTTCCTTCAACAACTCTTCAAGGGTCTTGATTCCTCGACAACTATCAAATCATGAGTAGTTCGCCGAGACCCGAGACCGAGACCCGAGACCTCAACAAACGAGCCTCAGGCCGATCGCACCCAATGAGAACGGCGGTTAATCAGACCTCGTCTCTTCCACCATGTAACCTATGTTGGTACCGGACGGTTTTCTCTCAAGGCGCCAGCAAACGAGCCCAACAGGATCGCTCTGAACCCTTCAATGACGAAAAGAGGTCAATAATTCTCCAAATTTCACGAGGGGCAAATAATTCCATAATCAAGGGACAACAAGTGCTTACTCCTTTCGTCCAAAGAACCTGACCATGATGTGTCACTGTATTGCTATGTTCTTTTTTCTCACCAGGGCGCGGCTAGCTTCAGCCCTCGGCCGTTCCTATAAAGAAAAGGACCCCTATACTTTTGCATCATGGTATCCTCAGATCTTGAAAAGCTAAAGGAGACAAATGCCCCACCATGTCACGCAGAATTGACCAATTTCCGGAGCCAGGCCCCTCCCAACGGCGCGTCAAGCTTGTTGTGGCAAGTGTTAGCCGGTGCGTACCAACTTTTCCCTTCCTATGAGGTCGACATCAATGCCAAAGCTGATCTGACTGACGTTTTCCCCATAATCCGCGGGATTATATGTGCAGAACTGGCACATTAGGCCTATACCAAGCACTCCAGATTCTAGGCTACAAGGTGTATCACATGGGCGAATTGGTGCTTGTCGGAGGGGTTCCGCACATGGAAATCCTCGACGAAGGCGTCCGGGCCCAATTCAATCGCTTCTCAGGAATCTTGCGCTACGACAAGGCAGAATTCGACAAATGGTTCGCCGACTACGATGTCCTGATCGAAATCCCAAGCTTCTTCGGCCTCGAGATGCTCGAAGCATATCTTGCCGACCCCGAGGTGAAATTCCTCCTTACGGAACGCTCCCCGGACAGCTGGGTGAAGTCGTTTAACAATTTCGTCGGCGTCAATGTCCAGGACTGCGAGTCGCCGCCCTTGAGTATCCTCCGTTACTTCAACAAGACGCTCCGGTACTTCTACCGGGTCAACCGGGTCATATATTCTACTTTCAGCGAGAATACACGGATTGGCGACCAGCGGAACGAAGAGTATCTGCGACAGAATTACGTCCGATATATCGAACGGGTCAAGAAGATTATCCCGCCGGAACGACTGTATGTGCTGCGTCTAGAGGACGGCCTTGGGTGGAATGAGATCTGCCCGTACTTGGGCAAGCCGATTCCGGATGTCAAATATCCTCAGGGCCAGGAACATGCGGACCTGAAGGCAAGGCTCCTCGCGCCTTTGATACGGGATGCCGTGATGAAAATTGGGCTCTTGACGGCTCCGGCTGTGGGTGTTGGGGCTTGGTTTGCATGGAAACGATTTGGACGATGAGAAATTGAGGAGCAGAGAGGCCGTGAACATGATCGACATCCTCGTACCCGGCTTTAGAGGTATTTCTGCTTTAGTGATGATACTCTTCACTCTTGGATAGAGGAAATAAGAGATGACTTGCATTATATAAATAACGCAACTGAGTAGATCGAGAACCGCCGTGGTTCAGGCGATGGTGGCTGAGAGATAGACGGCTCCTGACAGTGCTAGTCGGGCTGGGAGCGGACTTGAGTGGGTGACCTCATTAGCCTGCGCGACGAATCTGCCCCGTTGTTTCTCTGCTATATCTCAAGTGTTGCGATCGGGTTTCTCGAGGTTGTTGCATGTAATTTTTTCCTCAGACCGGTTATTTTGATAAAGTCTCAGGACCAGGATTATCCCAAATAATTACGTCGTCTTCCACCAAACCGAAGAAGCACGACATTGCCATTCCAGAACTCTCTCCAGAGTTATCAAAGAGCATACATCTCTCGTGTGAGAAACGGTGTAGTCACATGTAACACTTTCGGGACTTTTCAGCATGAATTGACTCCACAAGCCCACGCTACGGAACCTTGTAAGCCCGTTATTTATTAGGACAGGATTTTACGAGTTTGAAAAAGGAATAAAATAGAATTTTGACGACGATACATTGCCGGGTTCTCTCCTTGCTTTCGGCAATCATATCTCTGTTCTTCCTCCAGATCAAAATGACGACTCGTTGTATCACCTCATGCGTCTTTCCACCGCTCTCATTTAGATCTGTAGCCTTGGGTTGTATTCCTCCCACCTCCACGATGGTGGAGCTCTTGCTGATCTCACTTTCTAACCTCTTTTATCAACTTCCAATATATCCATCTACGCTGAACCCATCTATTCTCATTCTCTCCGCCAACCCACCCCCGCCCCCTCCCCCACACACATATATCTCTTCACTTCATTTATCCCCGTCTATTCATCGAGCTACGACTCCTTCTTCTCATGCCCACTTCGGGCTTCTGCATCTCGCTGTGACTCGTCCTCCTCCTGACAGGCGCAGAGGCAGTGCCACTCCCGCCTGCACTGACGGCGATGACACCATCGCTCTTTCCAGCCGCTACTGCACTCTCCAACTCATAACTTTCGCCTCTCTCCAAACTGTCATCAACGGCAACGGTGTCGTCATTCTCATTCGGCGCCGTGAGGTCCGGGGAACTCGGCTCGCTCTCTCCATACGCGCCACCGACAGATTCCATGACAAATGCCCCTGCAGTCGGTGCGTCCAGAGCCTTCAGCTCTTCGTCCCGGAACCACTTCGGCATCACCCATGTACGTAGAGGGATGAGCAAGAGGATGATCACAGGGAAACCAATAGCCGCGATGGTCTGAGAGATGGCGAAGGTAGCGCCAAAGCCGATCAATTCCAGGGCCACAAATACCCAGATTGCGAGGCGCCGCTCGATTCGTGCCAGTGGATCACTTGCATCGGTCAATTCCTGGTCACGGGCCAGGAAGAGCATTTTCTGGGTGATTCCATTTCCCACGAGGGCTTGGGCACCCATGACGAAGAACAAGCCGGCCAGCACGCCCTGCGGGATTAGATGCAAAACCACCAGGAGTGGTCCCGTCATGGTGACCAGGAACAAAAGACCTTGCGCGAGATTGCTGAAACGCTGTTCGACGACATGGTCCGTGACGCGGACGATGTGTCCTCGTGCTTTCTCGTCAACCACTTGGCGTGTCACGCAGAGAGAGTTGGTGTGGAAAGGCGCTTGGGGAATGAGGCCGTTCGGGAAAGGAATTCCCAAGAGCCCCGCGATGCCCGTGGTCAGGCCAAGAAGAAAGATATCCCAGTGAAAACCAGGAGGTTTGCGCAGGGGAAATTCCGTGCCTTGGGCGATAAGCGAGGAGACTGGAGACGTTAGATCTGTGAAGAGGCCTTTCGGGATCATGGAGCGACATACCATTATGATCGAACCAGAACAAGACCGTCAACAAGACCGCGAAAGGAATGGCAAGGAAGACATCTCCAACGTCGATATCCCAGAAATGCACGAACCACCCTCGATCAGCAGTGGGAAAGAAAGCCTTGCTGGTCGGCAAGGTTTCGACGTGCACATCTTTCATGTGGCCAATATGAACGAAACCGGTGAAGAAGACAATAGTCAAAGGTGTTCCGTAGTCTTCGATAAACTTCCTCACATGTCGCTGTAGCAAGTTGCTTTCACCAAGCACGCCACAGCCATAGGCGAAGCCCAACACCAACAAGCTCACCATGATGGAGAGATAGGCACTCTCGGCACCGGCCAGGCCCCACTGTCTGGTCAAGACCTGGATCCCCTTCTGCAGATAGATGAAAGCGACGTAGAAGCCAAAAGTATCACAGCTGAAGCGCGTGACGTAAGTCAGGGCGTTGCAACTATTGGTGATGGCGAGGATCCAATGCATGAGGAGTGCCCAGATGCCGATCCAGGCCATGAAGGAGAAGTAATTTGTTCCTCGGGGCACGACGATATCGTAGACCGTGTAGGAGAAGACCGTGATGGGCCCTGTGACACCGACGATGACGAGTGGTTGAGCCGCGAAGACGGAGAAGACCACACAGCCTAGCACCGAGGCCAGCAGGACTTCGTTGACGCCGTACGAGTTGTGGGTTTTGGTGAACATGTCGAGCGAGAAGGCCAATGCTGGGAGGATACTGGAGAGGTGATTAGTACTTGAGACTGGTTCTTTCACGATGGGCGTGGGGGTTTCGGAGGAGATCACTGGAACAGAAATCAAGACAAAGTTTCGGTAGGTAAGTCCGTTGGACGATGGAAAATGCGATCAATAGATATAGATATTGGCTGGCATACTTGGCAAAGTACATATAAACCGTGGCGGGGATGACTCTATAATCCCAAGCATCCTTCCAATCGCTCCAATAGTAGGGAGCCCGTCTCTTGATATCGTCAAACATGCCCTGGAACCAACGAATCTTGTACCATTTTGGGGTGCGGCGATGGGAGGATCTGGTCGTCTGACGCGAGATGTGCTGCGAGAGGCGTTGAATTTCGTCTGGGTCAGGTCGCGAATGAGTCGAATGAAAGGACGGCCGGCCCGAGTGTTGCCATGGCTTCTTCTGCGTCGAGTGAGAAGAGGAGCCTCGTCGGATGAGGGCGGGCACGGTGCGAGAGGCAGTGGGAGAGATGGTTTCGGTTTGGGTGGCCATGTCGTCGGCGATGTTTCAGCTCACGATATCTATGGGCTCCAATATAGATGGAGAATCAATTAGGGTCAGAATGGAAAGACAGAAAAGAAATGCACCGATCGAAATAGAGAGAGAGAAAAGAATATGGCCATGCCTTGAGAGCGTCAGATATGACCTTGTAGCGGCCTCAGCAAAAGCCTCAAATTGTTGAGGATGGCACAAGGTGAAAATTGAAAATGGCGGTGGATCAGCTTATAGGGGAAGAAAGGGGGGGAAGCCGCATGAGGGGCGGTGAGACTCAGACTTTTCACGGAAAATAGTTGATCCGGCACTAAACCCCGCACCTAAGAAAAGGGCATGACTGACGACAATCACATGACGTCACATGACGCTGGATCCCGTGATCTTCATCGTCGATATGGCTTCCCCCTTTTTCTCTCACTATCGGACGCCTCGCCGACCACAACTAGGGGCCGTGGAAGGATATTCCACGGGGGGTAAAAGCGTCGCTTCCATATTTTGGCGCTTAGCCCTCCAACCCCCAGGGGTCACTACGATCGAGATTGCCAAGACTTCGAGGTCATGTGATGTGACGGGGGGCACGTCACGTATTTGGCCTTTTTGAAGTCACGTGAGCAAAATTGAACCCTCGACAAATTCTCGCGGGCGCAGGGGGGTCGGAGTCTAAAAAAAGCTTCGCTCCACGCTACGCTTTAATAAGCAGCTTAGCAAGCAAGGCCATCTAGACATTCTAGAGCAGGGCCTTGCATGTTCGCTGGACATAATACTAGGCCAATGGTTCTGTCTTTGATTTCTAATGTCTTCAATCAAGACTCCCCAAGCTCCAACCATTTTCTGACTGCTGGAGATGCGAGTCTCCGCAGTTTACCCTAATGTGACATCCTCGACAGCAATGATGTCACGGATAAAGGAGTGAACAGCCACAGCCGTATCGATTCTATATCGTCAATTCACTTTTTGCTTGTTGCTGCTGCTTACCCGGTTTCCCCAGATATAAGTCCCACATGTCCATCGCCCGAAGGCCTTTGGTTCACATGTCCAATCGTCTCAGGCAACAAGCCCAGCATATGACCACATCAACTGCTAGGACCAGCAATATGTCAGAACCACAACGACCCAACATCACTCTATACACGGACGCAACGCCGAATGGGATCAAGATATCGATTGCTCTCGAAGAACTCGGCATCCCATACAAGGTCGAGCACATCGACATCTCGACCAACCGACAAAAAGAGCCGTGGTTTCTCGAGATCAACCCCAACGGCCGCATCCCCGCGATCACCGACACGTTCTCTGACGGCAAACATATCCGTCTTTTCGAATCAGGCAGTATTTTTCAGTATCTTGCCGAACAATACGACAAAGACCACCGGATCAGCTACCCAAAGGGTTCTCGCGAGCACTATGAAGTGAACAACTGGTTATTTTTCCAAAACGCCGGCCTGGGCCCCATGCAAGGCCAAGCAAACCATTTTGTCCGGTACGCGCCAGAGAAGATCCAGTACGGCATGGACAGGTACGTGAACGAGACGCGACGCTTGTATGGGGTACTGGACAAGCACTTGCAAAGCTCGAAGTCGGGGTTCATTGTTGGCGATCACATTTCTATCGCTGACATCACGACAATTGGCTGGGTGATTTGGGCAGGCTGGGCGGGGGTTGATATCGACGAGTTCCCGACGCTCAAGAAGTGGGAGGAGATGATGTATGCGAGGCCAGGAGTGAAAAGGGGTTGTGACGTTCCGAAACCACTGAGGATCAAGGAGCGTCTGAAGGATAAGGCAAAGATGGAAGAAGATGCGAAGAAGGCGAGTGCGTGGATTGTGCAGAGTATGGAGGAGGATAAGAAGAGAAAAATCCCCGAAGCTCGAGCTATAGGTACGTGAGATGATGAACAGAGTAACGTGACGGGAGGACACAGCTCCAACTCCTAACTAGTTTGCTATGGCTTCATTCTCTCCCCATCCCTCCACGATCAACATGAAAGGGGCCAAAACAGAGCCAGAACCTGCACCAGCGGTAGCGTTCTGGGAAGGCCCAGGAGCTGGAGAAGGGAGCTTATCAGGGAGTAAGCTGCATCATAGATCTCTCTCTCTCTCTCTTTTTTTTTTTTTTTTTTTGGGAAGACTTTGGCTTTTGGGCAAGCGACCTGCTCGTCAGGGCAAGATCCGCAACCTTCCATGCTGCCTTCTCTTGCATGGTCAGGTCAGTTCAAGTCAAGTGTGCAACCTTTTCTTTTTTGGTAAAAAATGGGGTGGAGGGGGTTCTATGATCGTCTTGACGCATTGCATTGCGTCCTCGTCATCGTCGACAACGATGACGACGAGGATCAAGGGGAACAGAGGGAATCTGAGATCCTTGTGCCTTCTCAAAAAGACAGCCATGAAGCTTGTATGTCACTCTTCTCTTACAATTGAGCCGTGAGTCATGATCCATCACAGCCTTGTCCAGCTATCTCGGACGTGGGATGTCGACTCGGGGATACTAGAAAGTATTGCTGGCCCACGCAAAGCAGAGAGGATCAACGCAAATGCAATTTTGTCCCAGTACCGCTGAGAGTAGCTCCACAGCTTCCATGGTACCTTCTCTTGCATGTGTGTGTGGAAAAATTACTGGTGAGTCGCCTATCCGGCTGATTTTGTGTAGCATATCTTCCAAGCGGTACCGTAACATGGAAAGAACGTTACTCGAAAGCGGAACCAGGTGCAGGGCCTATCGGATACATCTCCCCTAAGCCTTGACGGATTCTTCGCTTCTGTTTCTTGCAAGACGTCATCTATCCAACTGAATATTGAGCATTTAGCTAGTTGCTAGGTTCAATGTTGGGGCTTCAGTTGCTTCCATAGCTTTAGAAGGAAGCTATATGCCCTTGCTAGTAGATACATAGTACCTTGAGAGAAATGCAAGTTTCGTTGCCGAAGGATGTGTGGAGAGAGACCAACGACAATACTTGCAGAGCCACTGGATTGTCGCCTTGGAGAAAAGAAGGCTACCGCTACCTCGAAATGCCAGGGGTGTTTGGGACAAAGATGACGTTGTGATCCTTGCCAGAAAGGCTCCAGCATCGTCGGTCTTTTGGGAAAAAGGATTAGGGTTACTCCACGGTCCTCGAAGAATGGGTCTGCGTACCACAATATATTGTTCACTGCGGAGGCTTGCCCAGCCCTACACCTTCACGTTCGTCCTTGGTGCTACATTGTCTCCTCAGTCCTGTAGACTATTTGATATTTTGCCTGCTGGGGCCTGCATCCACGCGAGGGGACGCTGCACCAACAACGCAACGATGCAGCCGGTGTGGAGGACAATCACGAACAGAAACTTGTGTAGCGAGTAGATTGCATGAGACGGCTCAATTTCGAAGACGTTGTTTGCTTAGTTGACATGTCGACACGTCGGCGATACATCGGAAGGAGAAGTGTTATCCCTTAATGGAAGTCGCCGAGAAAATTTTGGGTGTTCGGTCGCCAGCTTAGCCAAAGCGGCGGTAGCTGGCATGCTGACTCTGCTCACTCAGCCAATTCGAAGCTTTCTGGAACGCTCAGTCAGAAGGAGTTGGAAAAATTCGTATTCTCCCGGCTCGGCGGCTAAAATGCTGGATCATCAAAAACCGGGGGGCTTGCCTCTTTTGAACAGGAAACTTTCCTCTTTGGGTAAGCAAATCACTCCTGTCATCCAATCAAACAGTTATATCGGATTGATACCGCCCTGGCCATGATGCGTGGGCATACTGTCGCCCAGTTTCCTCGCTCTAGAATAGGAAAAGCTTAGGGGAGCTTTTGGGACAATTCTAAAATGGCCCGAGATACGCAAGTCGTTGATCGTTCCCATACCAACAAAAAGCTGATCAAGGCACCGCTTTTGGACAGGGCCGCCGCTCAATACAACAATTTCAAGAGGGAAACTGCCAAGTACGTTTTCGGGCTGGACTGATTGCATATTGTTGAGACAGGTGGAAATGCCCGCTCGACGGTATTGAATCGAACGGTCTACATGACACGCAGTCTGGAGCCACTTTTTTGCATCAAACGTGTCAACTCGAATCAAGAAACACTCAACATTTTCCATCGGGATACCTCCAGACATCCGAGACAAAGTTTGTATTGATGCATCTCCTCGATTGATGTAGCAGCCAAGACTTGACGACATGCGTGGTATAGTCGCATGGGGAGTGGTAATATCATTATGTGCCCGGAGTTGAGACATGCTACTGGGCAGATATCTTGTGATAACCCGGACGCGTTCAAACATGCTCAGTCAGTATTGAAGCCTTGTGGACGCTCCAAGGTCCAAGTTACTTCGGTTCAGTGATCATTCGAAACCGGTCAAGAATCAAAACCTCGCTTGAGCTGTAAGTTTAGACGAAAAGACGTCGCCGAGGAAACTCGCTTGAATCTGTAACACCTTCACAATGCCATGGTTAAGCGAATATGCATGTCGCACAAATATTTGTGAATTGTGACTTGTTATGTTAGCTAATACATTTGCATTAGAGAAAACAACGGGACACGGGGCCAGTGCGTTTCAGGTTATACGAGTGTGGGCCGGATTTCTCGGAAAGCGTATCGAAGCAGATGAAGGACTGATTGGAGGAGAATGATGGGGAACGGAGGGTTTAGCAGGAAGAGGGGGTAGGCACGTGACGGACCGGGTGTCGAGAACTACTCACGGGTTCTTTCGAAATGACCGACGGAAAATGAATGATTGTCGATGACATCCGATGTCCAATGTCTACTAGATCTCAGGTGGCGATCATAAACCCACTTCGGAGGGTTATGGATCCGTAAGGTCCGAAAAATTCTGCGTCTTGTTCGGTGCTCCATTTGGTTGTTGATGAGCTGTACAAACTATAGGACGATATGAGGCAAAGGTATGTAGGGCGTCTACTGCATGTGTGTGGGTTGTCTGTCTGCCTTTCTGCCTTGCCTGCCGTAACATGCATACCAAAAAGCAAAAAGTCAAGAAACAAGGGCCAGGTGGTGAAGAGCGACGGACCAAGCCGGGGAAAACTTGAAAGAATGCAGGACTCCGAGATCAGTCAGCATAACTGACTTACCCAACCTTTCCTTGTTGCGAAGCTGCAGGTCATGTGAAATGTGGGTGTGAACGGTGGATGTCGACTGAGTGTTGGACAGCCTGAAATGAAACATCCGTCCAGTGACATTTGACGCACTGTGCATGGTCATGTACTTACCGTTGGGCAAATGTTGGCGAGGAGAAGGAGGGGTTGTGGTATGCCCTTTGCCTACGTTGTTGTCGTTTGTCGTGTGGGGGTGTTGATCCCTGGGCTAAGTGACTCGTACACTGGTACTGATAGAGTACTGGGTCTTTGTCAGAGGGAAGAGGACAAGAAGGAGGGATGAATAAGAAAGATTATGTGTATGACAACAATTACCCGACTTCTTGGTTCCCTACCTGCGACACAAGCACATGGGATGGAAGGATCATCAAACACATCTTGATCACTGATCAAACATGGGACTTGGTACAGTTGTGTAGGGTTCGGTCTTTTTGGACCCCAAGGTCAAGGATCAGGAGGATTCAGGTATCAGAAATCAGATCCTCTAGACCCTTTTCTATCGCCGAGAGGGGACATCCCTTTTGGGAGGCCTCAAGAACCAAAAAGTGACCGAAAAGGCTACTGCTCGTGGGAATGAGCCAGCACACAGGTAGCAAACGAGCAGAGGAATGGTGCGCCTGATCACCTCAATCCGACCCTGACCACTTTGAAAATATGGGAGGGAGGGGAAGAACAGGACATGTCCCTATCCATGTCAGCCCAGCAGAATACTCGACCGTGATACGGGGATGATTGGTAAACAATCGTATAGAAATGAAAGTTTGCCTACCCTGCTGCCCAAAAATTTAAAATCAAACTCGTGAAAGTCGAGGGTGCTTATCCAAGCAATAAATTATTCTGGAGGGAAGCGTGGGCGTGGGCATAGGCGGCCATGCAGGCATCGGTGAACCAATAAACGGGGGACCGAGTGGCAAAGCAAACAAGACACAAAGCATCTCGGTGATCAAAGCAGACAGAACGAGAGATTCGATCAAGTTCTGTGGTGCAGTACCGGTCATTGTTGTGTCGGAATTTTGCTTACAGAGTTAAGCCAAACCAGTCAATCATCGGCTTAATTAGGAATCAATTGTCTGGAAATCGTTGTACGGAGGAAAGTCGCGAGAAGACGAAAGGCTTCTTCCCTCTCTGGGTGCAGTTGGCGGGCTCTTGGAATCTTCCCTTGTGACTGGGTGTCTGAGAACCCGCTGACTGAAGAGGGGGACTTACTGTGTTTCGTACAAGTGCCTGAGGATGACCCAAATTTGATCGAAGGATCAAACGACGAGCCCCAACTAGATAAGCACTCGGACGAAGGAAAACATGAGTGTCAGAGGGACTCGGATTCTAGCTGACAAACTCCGGGACCGAAGCGAGCGCAATGGACGCTTACTAGGTCATCCGTTGATCCCCAGCAGAAAGCGACAAAGGATTGGAGGATTACTTCCATGGATTTATTCGGCCGCGAGAAAACCCGCCCTTCCGAGTTGAACAGCAGTGTGTGGATTACTCGCGAGGGGAAGGAAAGCGAAGCCGGTCCCGACGAACGCGAGCGAAAAGGCCAGAAGCGCCCAAGCGCTACGGGTCCTTCAGCCCCGGCAACCGATCAGCGTGACTCACGGAAACTTTCTTCTGTGGGGTTTGAAGCAAAAAGAATCAAACAATCGAAGAGAACTGGCAAATTAACGGTGAGAAAGGAACAAAGGAGTGAATTTTTGGGTTCACTATTTATCATTTTGGTCTCAACCTCTTCTTTTGGAGGGAGAACTATCTGCAGTGGAGTAGTACATTGAGTAGAGTCATTTTGAAGAAATCGGTCAGTAGATGGCAATCGATCCAAAGAAAGATACATTTCAGTCTCATTGATTTCCCAGGCTGGCATATTCTCAGCCACGACTACTGGGGTTCGACAATGAGTTTGATGTCCTTTCTGGTGTCGATGCTCATCTCTGGTCTGATCCCCCTTGGGACTGATTTCAGAATACATGATTCATAAGTTGTGTTGAATCCCACATATCCAGTTATCCAGAACACCATGCTCGTAAAAGACATGAAAGGCTGTTAAAATGCCAGATTCGCTAAAGGACGCTCGGGTATCACTCGCCAAAGGTCTCAAGGGCAGTCAATCAACCTGCTCAATAGGCAGCGATTATGGTTGGCTGTTGCCTTGACGGCAGGTAGAAGCCTTCTTGTTCGAAGGCTTCTGACTCTGCATGCGATAACGAGGTGTTGTCCTTAGCATCGTAGAAGGAAGTAGTGGCGATGGCCTGACGTTGCTTTTCACTGAGGACTTCTAATGTATTGGTGGGGGGTGAAGGCGGTATTTGTTCGTCTTCTGAGTCCGAGTCCGTATCGAGGCTCAGTTCAGGAGGGGAATGTCGAGAGGCAGTTCGGGTGAGAGTGAGGTCGTCATCTGTCTCCTCGTCGTCTTCCATGTCGGAATCAACTTCAACGGCGGTGACATTGGTGGTTGGCTTCTCCTCGACCTCATCCTCAGATTCCTCGTCGGTGCTCTGTGCGTCTTCGGGCTCCCAATCGGCCTCAGGCTCTTCCACGATGGTCTCGACATGTCGATGTCTGGTTTCCTCTTCCTCTTGCTCTCCTGCCGATCCGGAGACAATGTTGTTGAACCACCGTTCTTGTTCTTGTTCGGCATTGGCCAAATCAAGCATCAGAGAGTCGAGCATGTTGGCGTGTCCCACCAAGAGGCGGAGATCGTGGTCAGGCCGGGCCGCCTCCTTGGAGAGCTTACCACGGGCACTGTGCGCCAGGAAATAAGTTTGAGTGATGCTCATCTTCTGTTTCTTCTGAGGACGAGTGTAGATGGAGTTGGTTGGTGATTTGGGCGCTGTATCAGCGGAGAAGGTGACGGTGGAAGGCATCTTGGCTGGTGGGTTGGCTGGTAGTGTTGACGCTTTGGTTGTCTGTGTTGTGTGTATCGTCTGTTTGGTTGGACTAGATGTTCATCGATGTGCTTCTTGTTGTAAGTTGTTTGTTGATGATGAGAGAAGAAGGAAGTGGCGGGAAGGGTGGGTGGACGAGTTCTTTTGTAAACGTAGAGAGTGGAGAGTAAGAATGGTGCATTTGACAACTAACGTTAGGATTATTGAAGGTGCCTGAGTAAGGAAGCCAGGGTGTAAGGAAAGGGTGGGGACATACGGTGCGCAGGTCGTGCGTAAAGGCCGAGTGCGAAATGACAAGGGGGGACTGGCAGGGGACCCTGGTCCTGGTCCATTTACAGCCCACCTTACTTTTGATCCTAAACCCGAGTGCCCGTATCCAGCTCGTACAAGTGGTTTAACGACCAAGAAGCGGTGTTACCATCTCTCCGCAGGAGGAAATTCTACTGCTTTCCTTCTACTAGCTTTGGTCCAGGCTGAGAAATCGTCCCGTCGGCCGACCTTCTCATGACGTCCTCATTTTTTTTGCGGTGCTGCTTTTACGCTGTCTCCCTGCCCGCCCGACTCGGTCACGGCTTGCAGGTAAAAACCTGGCTGCCTGAACAATCACTCGGAGGGTTTGTTAAGCCATGCTTCCAAGATCTTGTCTCCGTTACTCTGCTCCGATATGCTCTTGTCTCGCTCGGTTTACCAGTTTTACTTCCGTATCTGTCCATTCTACCGACTTTTGCTTTCGTTCACTGAATTGGCACTAGTCCTGCATTCGCAAAAAGTCCCCGGAACAGTAATAATTGTCACCTCTTGTGGCTGATCTCACATCTCAGTTTGTCGTTCTTACGGCATCCTGTCGTCTTGACCACACCATTGGTTATCTCCGCGGTGTACCTCCTGCTCCCCATCCATCTCCACGGGTGAGTACCAAAACATCAGGTGCTGGTTTTGACGATGGTACTCGTCCGTTTCCAAGTACAGATAATTGAGGATTACTAGCACGACTGGCTCGCGCTCAGCAACTGATTTGAGATTGAGAAAAGAGATCAGACAAGGTCGATTGGCCTTCCCCAGAAACCTAACGAGAATGCATTGCTGAGAAATTCACCTGGATGTTTTTGAGTTTTCCCCCAGCTCTGCTTTGTCTTGGTAAGCCATACGTTGCAACCAGCAAATACGCACCCTCTCTGTGGCCACCACCATTTTTTGCTCCCGTAATCTGCCTGAGTTTCTTCCATGTTCCTTTCCTTGCCAGTGGTTCTGCGTATGCGTGCGCCTTCCCAATGAGTAACCCCCATGGCAGAATTAATAACCAGGTGCTGGTTTCAAAGCAGCCTGAATCCGGAGACGACCAAATGAGTTGCACTTTCCTATTCGATGCAGTACCCAGAATTCTGCGTCCACACCTCTCAGGCAACCCAATTCAAAAAGCAAAACATTGGCTGCCAATATGGACACTGCCTCGACCACCAAACGTGTCCTGCGCATTAAATTTACTGGTGCCTGGCGAGCGCCCTGTCAAGGGTCTAATGCGCCCAGGCGTAGTTGTGTTATGTTTGAACGTGCCTAAGACAACGAAACCTCCACCCCCCCCGGGGAAACCATCGTTTGACCTAAGCTTTAGGGGCTAGCTGGAGCCTGGAGTAACCGCTGAGGGAAGGGAGCTTAGGCTTGGGCCATTGTCTCAGGGTCGCCCCAGGTA
This sequence comes from Rhinocladiella mackenziei CBS 650.93, assembly GCF_000835555.1. Lineage (NCBI taxonomy): Eukaryota > Fungi > Ascomycota > Eurotiomycetes > Chaetothyriales > Herpotrichiellaceae > Rhinocladiella > Rhinocladiella mackenziei. The sequence continues at coordinate 2,322,894 of NW_013550601.1, forward strand.
TCCCCGATCGGGGTCAACCCCCCTATACACCCCGAGATCTCCAGGTAAATATTCCTTACAATACATCCAAAAAATACTATCAGGTCTCAGAAATTGCTCGGCCGAATCTGGTCGGCGACTAGATCGTACGGCCAAGTATTCTCGAAACTCGTTTCTCTGTCTCTTGACGTGTCGAAGCTCCTGATTCAATACACCCAGATACTCTGGTCACCGAGTCGCGAAACGTGTCTGTATTTCGTCGTCCAAGTCACGTTCATGGCTGTGTTGCATATAAATTGCTGGCTGCCTGAAGCAAAACTTCTGACTTTGTCTGTCCACAACCCCAAAATTGGAAGGGGCTGGTACCGTGGGGAATACATCTCCCCAGAGATCTTTCAGTCAAGCCACTGCCACATGGGCTCTCGTCTTTCGTGTTCGTCTTCCCTTTGTGTTTCGTCTTTCGTTTCGGGAGGGAACATGAGGCGACCATTGGCCTGTCGTACCACCGTATGTAAGCTGCCTGGGAGACTGTTGCTCACGCTGCTTTGACGCTTGTGATTTCCAGGCATCACAGGTAAGATAGTGGCGTGATTGGAGGAGAGGCTGACCAGGCCAATGTCTGAGTCTCTGGGACACATTTTGATCTCCGAACATCCTGGGGAATCGGGAACATTTCGAGCATTGTATCCGGTCGGGGGGCACTCGTCGAAAGTGGCGCTGAACTGGGTAAGGCAAGTTGCACGGATTTTGTGCACGGGTGCACAAATCCGAGTCTTTCTCTCGACGTCTCCTTGCTCGCCCGAACGCTCCAAGGTTCGTCCGTCCGCCGAAACGACCGACCAAATTGCCCCTGGCTATTCGCCCCTTCGGGCTTTGGCCAAAAACACCATGGGGACGCCCGCCCGCACACCCGCATCACCGCCTTCGGCCGACTCTGCATAATCATCTGGACTGGTCCTCACATTAGCAGAATTCTAACCAATCTCGCATCATAATGTCATGAGCATCCACTTACTCCCTCTTCCTAGTGAACGGCGAAAATGATCAGGCGCACTCAAAGATAATCATTTGGTATGTCATGATCTTTCCGACTCTTATTCGTAATCTGTCTTTCTTGTCCTCTTGACATTTCGTCTTGGGTGCCCATTTCTCAGCACTCGTATTTGCGCTGTACGGTTTCTAAAAATTGACCAATTTCCTCCGCAACTGGAATTATGACCCAGAGGGGAGGAACCGGATGAAGTAATTCGGGCGACGGGCAATCGACAAATCAGACGGCGACGAGACTCGTGCGTATTGCTGTCCAATCATCCGCGTCCTGCTGCTCTTAGTGTTAGTCATACCTGACAGGAACAACCGTGACCTTTTGTCGAGGACCCTGGCAACACACCCAAGGCTAGGGATTGGCGTGGGGATTGTGTCGATTTGTGGTGAGTCAAAACGCAGTCACGCATACGGTCATAGTCTCTGTTTAGCGAAAGAACCCCCAGCACAACTCACTCGCAAACCAGCCTGAAAAGGGAAATTTGTGCGATTTGGAATTAGTGGTGCCTGGCGCTCGAGGCTTGCAACCTCTGGTTGCAGCGCTAATGGGAGCACAATGCTTGACCTGGGTCGTCATTAAGCCACGGAACGTGACTGGACGAAGTGGCTGAATGCCTGTGAACGTTTCGGGGCAGAGTCTCTTGGCAGAGGGTTGCGTACCACAGAGTTTTGCCTAAACACAAATTGAGCCTAGTTGTGCGATGGTTGTCCGCACGATGGAAAGGTACCCTCAAAACCCTAGTAAAATCGCACAAATCGAGGTACCAAAACATCAAAATTGAGGAACTCACATATCTGGGCCATTGGCGAGCTCTTTGCCTCATCGTAACTCGATTCGCACTTTGCATAGACTCTCCTGGTGTTGTAGCACCTCTTTTGATCGCTTTTGGCCGCGTCTCGTTGCCGTTGATTAAAATGGCGACTTCCTTTACGGCAGCGCCTGGCGAGCCTCCTCTGGGTGCTTTCCGCACCTTCGTGCACCTCTTGAGAGTCTTGTCAATGGTTTCCCTGCCTCCTGGCGTCAGATTTCTGCACTGGCGAGATATTTGAGTCTCTTGCTGAGGCTGAAAAGCGTCTAAGGATGATGTTTGCGCTCGTAACAGGCTTCGATCTCAGCCAATCAGAGCCAAGGATTTGGGAATGCATTTGCAGACACACGTGACTTTGTGACGGAAGTGAGCCAATCGTGGCGCCAGAATTCCTCCTTCGACCGCAGCTTATTTAACGGGGGATGCAAACTTTTCGTACAAGGAAGCCTCTACATGTGACTTCAGACCACCTTAGTGTGCTTTTACGTACTTTCACATCTCATTCATTTCACCACCTACCTCATCACCCTTTCCCTGCATACCTTATCGTCAACTCTATCTCCCACAACTCTTGAGGGTCACTGTGATCGATCACCCTAAAATTCTAGAATATGGGCGGCCGCAAAAGAACGCGAACGGCCGACCATGATCCAGAAGAGCAAGAACCATCTCCAAGACGGGCCAAGTTGTCGGGAGTGCGAACTTCAACTCGACTGGCAATGACCTCTTCAATCCGGGGGAAATCTTCAATCATCCCTACTCTAGCCGGGACTCCATCGATAACTGAGTCCAAGAACCATCGTGGTGACTGTTCTGAACACGGTTCGGATATACACAGTTCTCATAGTGGCAACAATATTCTCAAGGGCCGGGGGTTGGTTGAAGCGGCTTTAGAAATTGTGAATAATGCGGATACGGCCGAGCTTATGATTCTCGAGTTGATGGATAAGTATTCATTCAGTTTCGCCCGCTTGAAAGAACTTCTCAGAGGTAGGCCGGTCACGCCCTCACTAAGTTATTATTGCGATCAACGACTGATTGACTTCCAGAAAACAACCTTCATGTCAGCTTTTCCAATGTCAAGTATGTTGACATCGCTCCAAAGGTCGGCCTGGATCCAGGGACGAACGGGACCGACATACCTCCATTTGAAATGTTTCGCGCCCGGCTGCCTAGTTCTGTCTTTTCCCAAACCATTGCTGACCTTGAGGTCTTTTCGTGTCAATACGGACCCTTGAGCTGGCACATCAATGAAGAGGCTCGGGCCTGTTTCTATCAGGCTACTTCAACAGAATTGTGGCTCTATTTTCCGGCCTTCTGTTCAACACACCGGAAGCAATCCTAGAAGGCAAAATCACAACCAAAGGTCGTATCGAGTATCAATTCAAGACTTTTGGCGGAATCGCAGTCGTTTTCATTGAAGTGAAACTGGACATAGGAAGTTCCACAGAGCGTCTTGACTGTTTTGCACAAGTGATAGCGGAATGCGATGGTAAGTTTAAGATGAGACCGACTTCAACACCTGGTTAATAGTCTTCGCAGCCTGCGCTTGGGCGAACCTTCGGAATGGATTCAACGTGCCCATTTTAGCGATCCTGTGCGATGGGGAATTCTTTTATTTCTTCAAGTTTCTGGACCGACGACAAGCAGGTGGAGGACCACAGGTCTACTTGGGCAACTTTCCAGATGGCCGCTGGCGACAACCTATTGCTGAGATGGACTCTGCCGATGACCCCACAACTTTCTTACTCCAAACTCGCCTTCTTTGTGAGAGCCTTTACTACGTGTTTTTAAGAGGGTATCAATCCGGTCTCCAGGCTTACTGGAACCGTAGCGTGGAAAGGAGTAAGAGTCCATCGCGAGACTCGACTCCAAAGTGGTATAAGGCAACAATCTCGGCTAGACAAGCTCTCGATGAAGCTTGGTCTGCTTGGGAGCTTCGACAAGAGGGCAAGGTAGAAGAGTCGAATAGTTCTGCAGAGAGAGCGCACCAATGTTTGGCAGAAAGGTAACTATCTTGCAACCAAATAATCTTCTAGCTGCGAATGCTGACTATCCATAGCGTTGAAGAAGCTCCTCAAAAGCCACCCAGGTTCATGCATCACTTTACGGAAGAGCTCGTGGGTTTGACATGAATCTTGAAGCTGGCAGGAGATGAGCGAGCTAATCTGCTATCGTCCTGGCCCGGTCTTAGATGATGGATAACCCTCTTCAAGACTTGCTTACCTTCTGACTGCAGTCGAACAACCGACTGGAAGCCGGATTGATGGTCTACAATTCATTCCAAGCTAGCAATGCCAGTAGCTGAAAATATACCTAATCTCAGGGTTCTCAAAACCTGTTTCACCCAGAGAGGGCATCCTTTGCGGCACCAACACGATATGAGCGAATCTTGTCTTGTCCCATACTTTCCTTGAAGGTCCCCTACAAACATAATCCCACGATCGATGTTGCCTCATCAGCCTTGGCGACGTGATCGAGCTTGACTCCCCGAGCTTTTATCTTGTTGACCTGCCAGGAGACGAAGCTTCCCTCACGGAACTACGTGTACGACAGAGAAGATTGATTGAATCTATCTGAGCGAGGTGTAAGCGACAAAAAAGGCCATGGGATCTGATAGGGGGTGTCGTACGGGCGCAAAGGACACAGTCAACGACATCGTCTACCCACGGTCCATGGACTGGATCCGATCAGGGGTTCTGGCAGACAATGGCGGCATTCTACCCATGCCTGGGCGGGCCATGGATTGGATCCGATGGGGTCAGCCAATCAGAGCAAGGATTAGGTAATTGTCGGATTATAGATTCTCCGGATTACGGCGTCGTTCTACCTATCTCTGGGTGGGCCATGGACTGGATCCGATGAGGTCAGCCAATCAGAGCAAAGGATTGGGCGATTGTCGGATTATAGATTTTCCGGATTGCACGTGGCTGACCAACCGCGTGATGACAAAGGCTTGGCAATCTCGAACGCAGCGAGGCCTGAGGGTTTGGGGGCTAGCCCCAAAATGCAGAAGCCTACGCTTTTACTCCCCGTGGAATATCTTGTCCGCGGCGCCTAGTAGATTTTCCCGATTACAAAGTGTTACGTTGTGGGGGCTGTTGGCAATCACGTGAGGCAGTTGGCTTAGCAAAAATGGCATAGAAAGATGGGTGCGAAAGGCTCTGTTGAAAATAGTTCAACGACGTACTAAAAAGCGCCAACTGTGCGAGGGAGGCAAAGTGGATGGAAAGCCTGAAAACTCTCCATTTTGCTAGGGATTTGAGGTACCCTGCCATCGTGCGGACAATCATCGTACAACTAGGCTCAATTGGTGCTTGGACCCACTCTCAATAGTACGCAATTCTCTGCCAAGAGACTCTGCCCCGAAACATTGGCATCGGCTCGCCGAATGCAGTATATTTCTCGAAGGGCTGGGATAAGGGATCCACTTGGTTCAGAGCTTCACAGCCCCATCGGTCTGCCGCTTTCACAGAGTTGGGTACTTTTTGCGATCTGCCAAGGAGGCTATGCTTATTTTTAGACCAATTTCCCCTGTTAACGCCTTGCATCCTGGGCTACCATGTGGTGATAAATGTTGTAACTCTTGCCTCTTCTGGCTCGTGGCCTCAGTCAGGGCTCTTAATCAGATTTGTAGCTTGGTGGCTGAAAATCTGCATTGACAAATGCTTCAGGATCCAATTTTCACGCTTTGTTGAACCAACGCTCGAGGCGGCCACAATGGCTGTGTTCGAGAGTCACGATGATATCCGAATTCAGAATACTCCTACTACCACTCTGAGGATTGGATCGCCTCATTTGTTCGAGTCTCTCGTACGTGTGAGATCGGTCTGACTCATGGCGATGGATTGGCGGATGAAACAGGTGAACGAGCATTTCCCCTTCGGAGGAATAGAAGGCGCCAAACATCTAGCGGATTTAGTTCCGCCAATACGCACGCAATGGCCCGGATCCCCAGCCCTACAAACAAGACAACGACAGCGTATCATATCCTTGGATTCACAACCTGTAGTGCCTTGGAGACATGATTCCTGCTTACGCGATCAGCTATCATTTCGATTTTGGTAGGTAGTGATCGCTGCTTTTAATCTTGAGTAAGGACTCGGACACAAACACGAGGAGTCAACCCCCAGGCAAGCCAGGCAGGATTATCACCTATTTTGTCACTCTTCTGAAACAATTTGAGCATTCGCGCTGACGGGGCCAATACATCAACGTAACCGCTCGCTTACCTCGTTTCGTCCGTCCATTCACCCTTATCAAATCCAGGTATGATCAGCCCCCAATCGAATTTCAACCCATAAGTGGCAGACCGTGAGACAACAATCAACCAACCAGAGCAATCAAAAACCCTCCTCTGGGAATGGCTGACACGAGAAAGGTCAATGCCATTCCACCATTACTCATGCTTTTCCCGACTCGGAGATACTGTAACAATGCTGTCAAGTTAGGCCAGAAGTCGCAGTGGAGATCCTCGTGTTCGTTCATCGTTCAACGACCGGACTCGATCAGTAATCATCCTTCTGCCCCTCATACCAGCTCTGCATATTACAGGGTCGTTGGCCCTTTATGGTCAGCAATGGCAGACGAACCAACTAGAACACAAAAAGACCGCAGCTTCAAATCCTGCTCATGGTGCATGCTTCGAGAGCCGCATCTTTGTTGGTGCCACTTCATCGGTGAACGTTTGGCCTTACCTTCCCCCCGGCTCAGGATTCGCTTCCGAGGCTGTCTGACGCCCAGACAGGTGGTGATTACCTTCGACGTGATGCCCCAACCCTGGAACGGTCGGTTCAGGGCAGCAAGATACCGTAAAAGCATTCGAAATCCGACACAGACGAAGAGTTTGTCCACGCTCCACACAACCTAGTCGCTGACCGATAACTTTGGTATTGTCCTTCTGTAGTGGGACTCTCTACAACTCACCGTCCACCAGGTCACCATGCTGAGTACCGGGGTTTATCCCAAAGGCCGCTGGTTGAAGCCGAGCCCATGCGAAATTGGAATGCACGATGGCATTTTGGACGCCTTAGGGCTCGCCCTTTCTTAGGTTATGGGATTTTGTTTCGATCTTGACTCGATAGGAATGTTTCGACAACAATGCTGGGCGAAGCTATCTCTCTTGTACAATCTTTCTCGGCACTTGACTATGTGAAATAGAGGTCTTCTCAGGAATGTTCGCGAGGAGGTATTGAGGGGGGAGTTGCATTCCTGCGACACATCTGTCTCCATTAGCACAGGTGAGTTCTTCCCAAACACCCCACTTCACCCAAGATGCCCATGAAACCTTTGTCAAACCCTTGAAGGACAATTGAACACTCAAAATTCATGGATATCAAAAGCCAGAAATCCGCTGAGTAGAGAGACGCGTTTTGATATTGTGATTTGGAATCTCCTTCCAAAGTATCTAAATGCACAATCCTCGGCGCAATGCCAATGCAGGTGACCTGTTGGAGTACAAAGCGACCAATCTGGGATCTATCAACCTGCAATTCTCTTGACTATTTACAATTGATAATGATATGATTCTTTTCCCCAGCTTGGGGTCTTTTCGATGCTTTTCTGCCAAGCAACCATGTGAAATGTTTAGTACTGTCGGGCTGCCTGTTGGCAAGCCTTCAGCTGCTCCATGTACCATCCACAGATTGTCATGTTACCCTGGTTCTGGTTCATGCAGTCGGTGAAGTTCTTGATGTCGGTGGCACAAGGTCCCGATGCTTCGGCCGCCGAAGAGGATTGGTTATTGTAGAGGGCATTGGGTTGTTGTTGCTGTTCAACTGGCACAGAGGAAGATCCTCCACTGAACAAGCCACCGATAGCATGGCCGATGGACGATCCGACAGCAACACCACTGGATAAGCACAAGGTTAGTATGTCACTTTCTTTGCCTCTATGCACTGTCCTGGTTCGGGTAGCTTACGCAGCGGTGCTGGCCATCTGACCAAACAATCCTGGGCCTTGGGAAACTTGCGCAGGTGGATGAGCCTGTTGAGTGGGTGCAGTCGACATCGGTCGCTGTTGTTGCTGTGGCGCGACAGGCCGAGGAGTTGGTGCGGGAGCTGCCGGTCTCGACGGTACAGACCGGGCAGGGGCACCTCCACGTGAACGAGGCATGTTGGCGAGAATTCTCGAGGGTGGAATTGGAAAGAGGGAAAGGAGGCAATGGATGGAACGGCGAGAAAAACGTCTTTAATGAAGTGAACCGAAGATGAGGAAATGGAAGACGAAAAGATGCGGCTACAAGTCCTTTTCAAATGAATCTCCAATGCCAAGAACGAGTGTCCATTTCCGGCGCTGTGATTGGTCACCAACTAGAAAGTACTCGAATCACCCTTCTCTGCCAGTCTGCGGGTGGCGCCAGGGGAAAGGTGAAATGCAAACGAAAACATTGATGACTTATGATGGTGGGACGAAAAGATCCTATGCTACAATGGTCGCTATTCCAGTCAATTACAAGATGCTCACCGTGAGCAGCTGAAAATGTAGAAAAGGCATTCTGGGAAGCTTTGGTGGTTCATGTTTGTTCGCAGGACCGTGTCCCGATCCAACGGTGTTCGTGCCTTGCCTGTCAAAATTTCTTCAATGTGAAGTGCTTTATGCGGAAGGTGGTGGGGGCGGAATGTGGTCATCCATGCCAGGAGGAGGTGGAGGTTGAACGTCTGGTGGTGGTGGAGGGGCCTGCGTGTCTGGCGGTGGTGGTGCACCACTCGCCGTCACCGCCGCCGCCGCTGCATATTGTTGGAGGAAAGCGCTGAGACCAGGAGGAGCTTGCGGAGGAGGAGGAGGAACACCATAGGCTGTCTGCGGATCATAGCCAGGGTATCCACCGTAGGCGTAACTCTGTGCGGGAGGCTGCTGTTGCTGCCACGGAGGAGCTTCATGGCCAGGTGCAGATCCATATCCTCCTCCATGATTGTCAGCAGCACGGTGGAGTGCCCATGGGGGAAGTGATGAGCCGCTCTCTCGGTTCTCGTAACCTCGTTCCTGTCGGTCTCGCTGCCATGGAGCCGGAGCACCGGTGGCGGGACGTGCCCATGGTCTCGGATCCGCGCTGCCAGTGTCACGACCACCACCGTACGAGTCGGCTTGGTCATAACCACCCGGGGCGGCCTCAATACGTCCTGCCGGACCGTTTCCAGAGGGACGGCCGGAAAGTTCTTGCATGAGATTCTAGGACATGTTAGTCGTGATTCAAACCTATACATGGGTCCAGAAACATACCTCCATCTCGCGGTCGACGGCGTCAGACGGACCAAGGCGTCGTTGAGGCCCACTAAACCCTCCAGGAGGATTGTTACGCATGTCGGACCCTCGCTGTCGCTCATTGCAGTCTCTCGCCATATGACCAGCATTGCCACAGATCCGACAGATGATATTGGCAGTGAAATTTCTAGTTTCCGGGCAGTCGTACTTGCGATGCCCAATTTGACCACCTGATATTGTCAATAAAGCGCTCATCAGAATGATGGGCCGACTTACAGTTTTGGCACGCTTGATTTTCGTCGTCACGGAGTGTTCCATTGAGGGCCGCGAGTTCTCGAAGTTGATTCCTTTTGAGTTCGTTTTGTCCCTCGGGGATGGAAGCAGCAGTTTCGATGACATTATGAATTAATGCCTTGGCTTTATTGACTTTGTCTTCCGTGTCCGCCATAATAAGACAGTGTAAATCTTCTTCCTGGTTGCTAGTATGAGCTGCGTCTGATCGTCCCTTGCCTTCTTTGACAGAGCCTTTGCCTCGAATGGCAATTTTGGCTCCAGATTCGGTTTCCATTTTCTTCAGCGTGTTGCCACGAGGTCCAATAAGTAGACCAACTTTACGGAAAAGAAGCTAAGTGTTAGTCTCTGATTCATAGAAACGAAGAAATGCTCAGGGGAAGAGAAAAGGGGGAGTTAGTGTTAGTGCAGGATGCCACGTCTACCGTCACAGCCTGGAGGAGCAGGCGATAGCACGTGGGAAGGAAAGGCAAAAGATGAGGGCGGGCTTGTAACAGAGTTAGAGGGTTAGTTAGCATACTAAAATTGATCTCGGGATAATCGTTGACCGGCACGTAAACCTTTTCCTGTGTCTTGGTAGGTCGTCTGTAGTCAGAAGGCGGATGATAGTTAGGGATCGTTTTCATGGCTTTGTCTATCAGTTTGTGCCGCTCATCTTCAAGCCGCTTGCGATAGCGGAATTCTCGAGTGTTTACACGGCGACCGAGATTGTCATATTGAGGAGCGGGTGATGGCGACCTGGTTATTTGTCAGTCTTCGCACGGAGGCTCGAATGGAATATGCAGACACTCACCTGTCGGCTTCTGCTGGGACCACATCATTGATCCGTAGCTTCTGGCTGATTTCTTCAATGCGCAAGTGGAGAGTATATGCGTCGAGTTGTTCCGCTGTCATATTTGCCTGAATCAAGGTAGGAAGGCCCATGAGGCCAGCAGCTTTGTTCTCGCCGACCTCACCCCAACGATTACGCTTCCTACGTCTCTTGACGCCGTCGGCCGCAGGTTCAGCTGAGATATTGTCAGTGTTGCGCAGTGACAGGCCGGTGAGTAAAATACCTCTGGTTGGACTTCGCCCACGCTTGCCAGAATCTCCATACGATGGGGAGTTCACAGCAGAGCCATTTTGCGAATCACCACTGCTTTCGCCTCCGAACCGACGACGCGTTCCAAGAGGAATGTTGTTGGAACCTGTGATGCCCTGATTGCGCCACGACATCTTGAGCACAAAATCGTCGCGATGGTATTGAAGCGATGTAGGGAAGTTACTATTCTAAGGGGTTGAAAGGGATATTCCGTGCAAAACGTTAAGGTCGCAGTTTGCAAAACCGCTCCCAAAGGCGAAGTTCCACTTTTCCAAGTCCCAGGGGCAAAACTTGGAAATTCGATTTGCAATGAGCCAAGATTAATCACGTGGACGACAGAAGTTGTGGCAAATGCCTGTGGCTGGTGAGTGGCTGGTATAAGGAGAGGAGCCTCTGCGGCAATGTAACTTTGAGGACGGACGTCTTCAGGTTCTTTTGACTGAACTGCTCAAATTCAACGAGCCGTTTGAAAAGTTCCATAGATGTCTGATTTAACTAATGGATGAGACTGGCAATGCTTGTCCAGCGCCCAATTGCAACTCGACCCTTGTAAATACGAGGATGGGGATGCTCTTCAGCACAGCTGCTCTGGCTAGAAGTGCACAACACATTGGGAACAACAGACAACCTTCCTCAGCTCTACTTCGTTATGCAACATCTTCAACCACTTTCGGTCACGTGTCCTTTGGCATGAAACCGATTGTCCTTGCTGAAGCTTCCATGGAAAGAGTTCCCTTAAAGCTCTTTGTTACCACCCACACCATTGACTAGCGGCTTCGCCGCTCAACGCCTGATTTTGGAGGCTCGACTTTCCTTCTTCGGGCCAGGAGGCTATCGATCTACCCCCTGGAGCCGGGGGCATCCTGCGATAAGAGGAGTCCATTGACAAATTCATTCGCAGGAAAGCCTGAGGATGACCAGCTTCCTATTCGAGAAATAACAAGTCTATTATTGGTCACCCATACGATACAACTCGCGACCCGAGACTTTCGGATGATCAGGATCCCTGGTCTGATCGTGTCCTTATTATTGGCTGGTGCTCCAGCCTGAAACGAGAGCCATCAACGCAATTCTCTCAACGATCCCAGCAATAATCAACTCCCCCCAGAAAGGGAGGGGGTCAGAGCGTCAAGTGAGCTTTTTAGTTGTGCCCGACATGCAGCTAGGTCACCCGGGGGAAGCCATCGACAGAGTCGAGAACGCAATCCGGAATGAGAGGCAGCTATACGAGAAAATGGGCGACATCCATTGGCCAGTCCGAACGAGGCTGCAGCTGATTCTAACTTTTGCTTCGTCTAAGGTACTCTGCTAGCAGCTCTTGAGTGAATGGCACTTCGTGTGTTACCGCCATTGGTAGTACTACTCGATTATCGTCCTCCATTTCCCTCTCCCGTTTCGCCTCTTTTCATCCCTTCCTCTCCAAGAAGAGACATACCCCAACGGGGACCCTGATCTGCATGGGGAAGATGAGGATTCCCTGAACATGTGGCTCACGTCGCGGGGTATCGATACCAGATCGCTCATCAGGAGGTACAACCGAGTGACAATCGCAATTGATGAAGATATACAATTCCTATTTCGCCTCAAGAATTCTGTCACAAATTGATCAGCTTCCGCACCCGTTGGTCAAGCACTCCAAGGCTGGACCAGAAAATGCAAACGGGAATCCCGGACCTCGTACAAAAGGGCAAGAATAACTGGTTGTCGCCACCACGGGAGACTATCGGACGACTTGTTGGCCGGCTTTGACGCTTTCCTACGTGGCAGATCAGCACTTTCAGTCGACGCAGTGGTGTCCCACATTATTCCCAGCCTCCTTCGACAAGTCAGGGCCGCCGAGAGGCGACTTTATCAACACCACATGCACGGTATCATGGGCCCAATGCGCTCAGCCCACAATCCTCCACAAAGCACGAATGATGCACATTCAATCGAAGAACCTTGAGAGAGTGATGGCTGTACATCTCCGAGGACGACAATGGAACATTCACCCATCATTAACTCTGGGGAACCGATTCTCCCATTACTTTAATGAGGCTCTCGACTCCAAGAAAGAAGGCCTCCGGCTCCTCTTAGTCCAAACCACATCTGAATTTTTTTTTTTTTTTTTTTTCCCAGGCCTCTCGTCGATGAGAGGTATGACATGATATGGTAAGTCGATGCGACCGTCGAGATTCTGTATGCTCACCTCGTCACAGAAAACCTTCCTTATGCCACGTCTGTTATCGGCCTGATCGCAATTCCCTATTTCGGCACCTCGTTCTATGGATCTGATGTCTTTTATATTACCGCAGTCGGCCACCAAATCAACAAAATACTATCGCAACTCTTGGATCAACAAAACGAGGCCACTGCAACAATCCAAGACCAGCCAACATGCAAGAACTCGAAGAGGATTAATTGCATATCATCCACTGGAATGGGTGCTTGCAGCTACATTTCAGGGCTTGATACGTTTTGCTTATGATTAGCTTTCGTGTTACACCTTTGATTCCGCTACTTTAATGACTCCCAGGGGACCCTGTCTTTTGGGGAAGTCTCTCATTGCTGGTTAGGATATGGAATGTAATGACTCTTATCGTGATGGAATGACAAAAAGCCAAAGGGGAGTAATTCGAAAACGGGAAAATAAAACACTGCTTGTATTTCAGATATGATTGAATAGTGTTTACCAAAAGGTAGTCATTCTGAACGAAACGAAATCAAACAATCGTGCCTCGTAATCGTGTTCACATCATTTGGCCTGGTTCCAGATAAATGCCACGGACATCTATTGCTCTCTTTTTGGTCCCGCATTGACAAAGCCATTAACATCGCCAACAAAGCAAACTGTGCTGCGTCTTGAACCATGATCCAGTGGAAAGAAGTTTTTCGCAACATACGGCAAACCAAACGTTACACAAACCCCACCCATGTCCACAATCTGCCGCTCTTGTGCAAAAAGAGAATCTTGCTGACGAAGGCCTCAACCTCAACCCTCGACCTCGAAGTTGAGTGTCTTGCAGAAGCAAAACAGTCAAATTCGAATCAGACAGTCTCATGACGACTCTTATACGTAATGACGGCCCGGAAAGCCATATCCTCCATTACCCAAATTCGTCTTGTTTTCATTTTTCTTGGATTCTTCTTCAGGTTAGTGTCCCCACAATGGCCCTGCAAATATTGGACAAGATATCTGTAGGGCGATATACACTCGGAGATAAAGTTGTACCAATCCGAGTCCTTGTCTGTCGCCGCCAGATTATTAGTGATCCTCGTAGATTCGTAATAGTCCGGATAGTAGCTAGAGTACTCCTAGTCGACAATGCCTGAAACGACACATTGACCCACTCCAGAGAGATTAACGAGAATGTTCTCAAGTCTCACATTCCCATGAGTGAAGACAAGACGAGATGAAGTCGTAGCGTCGATTGATTTGGTGGCTCGTCGGAGGACGCGTCCTCAGAGATCCTTGCAGCTTTCACCGAGGATACCTCCGAAGAGTGTCTGGTTCGAGCTTGGGAAGGTCAGGGATCGACATGAGATATTGGAAGAATTGGTCAAGTTGGATCTGGACCGACAGTTTCTAGTTCCCAGGTTAATCGACGCCAGACTTTCTTGAGCGCGATTCCAGAGATAAAAGACATGAGGAGGACGATGATGTCGTTCTGTTTCAGCACTCCGAGCGGGGGTCAGATCATGATGGGACTCCGGTAGAGGAGTAAGATTGCCTTGTAGGTTAGGTTGACTTCGGTGGACGCACCGGGATATTGAGCGTTCAATAGATTTCGAACCTCATAGTAGAGGTCACAGCGAATCCCGGTTTCATCAGAAGCCGCCAGAAAGGAGTGTTCGCCAGGGAGGAAGGAAGATGGGAGGAGGGTGAGGTTCAGATACCACAAGAACTGAGGCAGCAAGGTCATTTGGGAACTGGAGCCGGCTGAGTGCTAGGCACGGCAGCAGCGACGAGGCCGCCTGGTGGAAGGGTTTGAACTCTCTCTAGGATGTTTTTGAGTGCATGGGTCAGATATGGGAGAAACCCATATTACACCTGGGGCACACACGGTTTCTTGTCATGATGAACAGCAAGAAGCCTGATCCTGATCCTTCTCTTTAGTGTTCATGAGAGGTCTCTTTTCAAGCATAGGTTGCGCAACAAGGGCGCTGATCGGGCTGGAATAGGAAGATAGCGGGAGCACGAGGGACCGTCAACCGTGAAACAAGAACAGCAACTACTTGTTGTAGATAACTCACAGACACAAAGACAACGTTGACAGCTACAAAACAAACGGCGTCCGGCACTCAGCCAGCTGGCGAGTGGCATGTAGTCTGTATGTCTCAGGTTCACTTCACCTCTGGCCCCTGTTTTCCTTCATCACGTGACCGGGTCTTGGCATATTGGATCCGGCTTGTATCCCTTGTTTAAAGCCCCCGCCCCGGGGGTGGCCATTCTTGGTTACGGATAAAGCGTCCTATTCTTCCAAATGCGACGTCGCCACGTAGCTCTCCTGGAGCCACTGATCGAGTTGATACTCGTCGCGGATCTTCAGGCCCAATTTGAACGGCATTGGTTCGACAGACAGACCTGTGGGGTTCTTGTTGCAATCCATAGGCCCACTCAGAATCGGTTGATCTGTTGGATCTACCGGCGGTATGATCATGAAGGCGCTAACCAGTCGTGTGAAGACGATATACAGCTCCTTATTCGCAAGGTGTGAGCCGACGCACATGCGAGAGCCGGCTCCATACGCATAATGATCCGTTCCCGATCCTTCGGGAAGATCTAAGTATCGTTCAGGAGAGAAGTTCATCGGCGAGTCAAAGTGGGTGGCGTCGAAGTTGGCAGCATATGCATTCTGAGACCAGTCAGCTCTTGTTTTCATCTTGAAAGGACTCATTGTGCCTCTAAACAGGATCGGCTTACCATGAGAAAAGTTGTTCCAGCTGGTATGACTGCATCTTCCCAGATAATCTCTTTGGTGTTGACTCTCGGCAGGCTTGTAGGCATGACGGTCCAGAAACGAAGAACCTCCTTACAGAAGGCGGTCATGTAAGTCAACTTTTCCTCCTTGAGACATTGGTTCCACGCGCCACCGTCGGGATAGTGTTGGACGATTTCCTGATAGAGCTTCTCTTGGATTTTCTGACCCTCTGGCGATGACAACGAGGCAATACCTAGCAGAAGACAGGCAGGAGTGGTGTCCAGACCACCAGCGACCATGCTAATGCAGAGCGATTTCACCTCAGCACGATTCAGCTTGTATTCGGGATCCTTCAACAGATTTCCCAAAATACATGGTCGGTCTGTCCCCGCTGCCATCTTTTGCTTCAGTCTCTGCAGCAATGACTCCATGTACACGTCGCGTCTGTCTTTAAGGTCGCTCGCCGTCTGAGTCCTCGTCGAGATCCATTTCATGAACGGAATGAAATCTTGCCAATTGTTGCTGGTGCTCCTAATCGTACTGATTCCACGTTCCACTTCGATAATTTCCTTCAGCAGGTGATCGTCGACCTTGGTATTGAGGCGGAATCCATAGCAAATTGTAAGACTCATGTTGAGTGCCAGGCGTTGAAAAAAAGGATATGGGTCCACGTCAACCCGATGTCCATCCTTCGATGCAATGCTCGCCAGTTCTTTGATGCTGGCAGATGACTCGAGATCAATGTACGGGTTGTATGAATTCAACGCCGTCCGATTGACTGCCGAAGCTGCAGCCTTCCGCCTTCGTTTGCAGGATTCGTCCCATGGCGATGTCCCGATCGTGAAGCCTTGCGAGCTGGAGAGGACATTGTGGAAGGTATGCAGCGTAGGTCGAGAGGTTAAAGCTGACTGGTTTTGAACCCAAAGTTTCCTTATTGAGTCAAAGGTATTTGCCACGACAAATCTCTGTTCAATGTTAATCTTTAATTTCACGGCCTCATCTCTCTTCTTTACCAGGGGAATTTGGCTGTGCGCCTTACTTTGTTGCCCAATCTGACCTGGTACACAGGCCCATACTTTCGAGATAGCTCTTGATATTTTACAGGATGACACTTCCCCAGTTGAAACAAGCTGCCAAACAACGGAATCCCTGGAATACAAGGAAGGGACTTGATGTGCGGAATATCAGTGCGATCGACAATGACAACGGCAGCAACAATGAGGAGCAACAAGAGCCCACACAGATTCACTGTCGTTGCCTGTTTCAAGGCAACGCCGACATGATACAAGGCTTCTGAGCTGATAACGTTGACGTCGTGTTTCCCTGAGATGAGCGACATTGTTTCGGTACAGGAATTCTCGAAAGTTGTCACCTTCTCTGGCGCAATCGAGGCGTACTCACCTAGCTATATGGACGGCCGGGGCAGGTGTTCATCCGCCACAACAGACACATGACCTTCGAATGCTCATACGGGCAAAAGGAAACATCCTGAGCCAAAGCCACGGTGTTACACTGCTGGCATGGAACATTTTCCGCGCCTCAATTACGCAACAAAAACCATCAAAATCAGTCGACGGCATGGCCGGTGGAAAAGCCTGCGGAATCTCCGCCGGGAGCATTGGTAGGAGGCGAGATTGGACGTGTTATCTGTCGGACGACGTGCATTGTCCATTTGTGGGGAATTCCAAATCCATTGTTGCGAGGACGTGAGTGAGGATTTCGAGGACAGAGAGAAGGCTCTCCTCGTCCTTGCAGAGAACTGGGTAATAGGCAGGTCCATACAAAGAAAAGAGACACACCCTCTTCCACAAAGTCCTACTTTGTCGGCGTTAAAATTCAAAACGGACAACGGTCGTACCCGGGGCTACTTGATAGGATGAAACGCTAAACGGACACCTTGGGGGGGCACGGTCAGAATCGAATACAGTTGGCCGGGGAAAGAACGGTAACAGATACCTTTGAACGGCAAAAGTTTTCTCTCTGTCTATGAATGAAGCCACCTTGTCTTCGGCGAAGGCTCGATTCGACCACTACATTCTCCAAAGCCTATCATCGTCGTCGGGTCGCTACCACACCATCCTCGAATGGTGACCGTGTCTCCATCCTCCAAGAATGTTCTATGCAGGGAATTCGACAATGCGAAGGATTGCTTTCCACCGTTGCTTGCCTCTAGCAACGACCCCAAAGTTCCGGGCTGTGCTCCGCTTATGGTCCCTGATCCTATCAAATCGCCAACCTCCATTGGGCATCCACCTATTGTGTGGTGAGCGAGCATTTGCGCGTATGAGAAGATCAAATTTTTGCCGTTTGTTCGACTGAGAATTGCTGGTTCACCACTGGCAGCTATTTTGAACATGAAGTCAGTACGTCCGCAGCAACGAAGTGAGACTTTTAGATTTCTTACGAGTCAATTCGACTTCCAAGTTGATATCAAACACGTTGTCTGTCCTGGACTGGCGTAGATGCGGCAAAAGCGTCGTCTCGTTTGCCATTCCCGGTGTTCGGAAAGGGGACAACGCGTCCGTCAAGACGACCCAGGCACTCACTGATGTACCAAAGTTCTTTGCGTTGAACGGTCCAAGGGGAACCGCTTCCCATTGCTGTATGTCTCTGGCGGACCAGTCATTCAGTAAGACGAGGCCGAAGATATAGTCTTCAGCTTCATCGACGTCAATGGGCTCGCCCATAGGATTGGACCTGCACAGAAACGCTCCCAATTCCAATTCGATATCCAGACGGCGGCAAGGCCCAAGGACGGGAACTTTAAGTTCCTGCTTTTCGAGATATTGACCCAGTGGTCGCCGAATGGGCGTTCCTGACACCACAACGGAAGAGGCACGAGATGAATAGCCGACCGGAAGGTGCAGATAGTTCGGCTGAAGCGCATTCTTTGGATCTCGAAAGATGCATCCACAATTGAAGGCGTGGTTCTTGCCGGCAAAGAAGTCCGTGTAGCCTCGAACTTCCATGGGCAGGTGCATTTCAATATCCTTCATGGATATAAAGGCTTTTTCTCGTAGTTCATCATTGTCTCTGAGGACCTCTGGTAGCTTTGTGTTTTCAGACAGGAGCTCCTGGAGGTATGCTCGAACCTGCCGATGAAAAGGTCGACCAAGCGCGGCAAAGTCATTGAGCGTTGGTTGGAAGAAAACGACAATATTGTCCTTGTTGACCGCTGAAAGACCGTCGAAGCCTCTTTGTGCAGCGAATGTGCTAAGATCAAGTGCGAAGTCTCCAATGGCAATTGCGGGACGCCTGGAATTGTTTTGCAACGTCGTGATGATGCCGAATGGGATATTGGCTAAAGTAAATGGACATCCTTGGGGCACTGTGATCCAGCTAGATGCTGCCATCTTGGCCGTTGAAAGATAGGCCAACAGAGACTTGAGAGAAGGATCTTTCAAGAGACTTTTATTCTCTAGGATGGAGTCCTTCCCAGAGAATCAGAGCCATACATATTCCAGCATTCAGCTGCTCTCCAGCAAAGATTGTGGAAATCCGGTGTTCATGACTGTGGTGGTGGGCTTCAGCTCACTCTGGGCATACCCACATCAGCGGATTCTCCGGTCGGCCACCTAAGGATCTTGGAGGCAGATTCATAGACATTCCGCTTCGGGGATTAAGAAATTAGTTGCGACTTCTTTTCACCGATTAGATTGGATCAGGAATTTCTCATGACTCGGATTGTCCTTGGCCCTCTTTCATCACGAGGCTCCGAGGCAAAAAGACCCAAAGAATTATGCCTTAACTCCCATTGTTCGTCACTTGAATGACGTTTTGGGACATGAATAGTGGATATCTCAAGATGGCGTCAAGTCGACTAGTCATTCGAGATGGATGCATAGGCCCAAAATTCGAAAGCCTTGGCCGAGGCTGTTTTTCCACGTCCATTGGATCAAGTCTGACAGAGCCAGATATCCATTTTATGGCCATCCATAACCCATATCGGGCACTTCTCCAAGAGTCTGAGCCCATTCTGTCCAAAAAGAAGATGCTTCGAATTCAGAGCCTTCTGGCACGAACGTGGCAAACAGGTCACTAGTGCCCAACCTCTCTGCGGACATTTGCTGTCCGAATGGGAGGATTCCTGGTATGGGGACTGCTGTAGCAGTCCTATGACCGCTGGCAAATCCAGGGACGGTCGCATTGCTCTCACCATCCATTGTTGCTGGATACCTTGTGCTGGTGCCCGCCGAATGTTCATCATTCCGATCGTCGTCACTTCTCATATCTTGCAAGCTTCTACGGCGATGCGCCTTTGCTCTCTCCAAAGTCTGCTTGATAATTGCGATGGCTTTTCTCGTCACAACGGTCTCTTCCACCGCATCAAGCACGGTGATTGCTCGATTCACACACCCAAAAATAGTATCTGAATCAGCAAGACTGAGGGGATGGAAAACACCTATGAGCAAGATGGTTACGGCATAGAGGACATACGTCGTATTATAGGACCTGCATAAAAACATCAACGCAGGATACTTTGTCTCTCAGGCGCGCGCGTACCATGTCTGGAAAAAGTTATACTTGGCGAACGTCTCATGAACTAAGCTGATCGTTGCCATGGCTGAGCTGATGCAAATTTGCCAATGATTCTGCACCCTTGTTCTAACATCTTGATCCTGCGTGGAAAATCCTCCAGTGACTGAGCTGTGAATCACCATTCGAAGGTTGTGATAGCCTGGCGATGAGATTAGTTCAAGCCATGGTAGTCAAGCCAAGTTAGACCAACGGAGTTGAACAACAATTCTTTGCTTTTCTTCAAAGGTGATGGTCCAAGTTGATTTGAGCGCTTGAGGGGTGACACCGTTGGTCTTTGAGAGCTGCGGTGGTAAGCTTTCTAACCAAACATCCAGTTCGTGTTCAAGGATGGCAATCTTCCCGCATTTCACCGCGACTGGGTCTTGAGTTGCGTAAAGATCAGACGCTACGTGTCGCATGATACGCGAGAACGAGACCATGACGGGAAGAATTTGCAGACCCCGGTCTTCCGGCATTCCAATATCCTGCGGTGTTACCTTTTGCGAACCGGGGAAAAGGCATGTATGGAAAACGTCGAGACCAAGCCCGTCTGGTCGTCCCAGCGCGAAACTTGTCTGACTAGGGTGTTATTAGACTGTGTTTTGCGAAAGGTCTTATCGAAAGGCAGCTCACATGTCGAGACAATATAACGACCTGAACGACAGTTAGTGCGACGCGGTGCCACAAGTCTCGGAGTACACACCACCAGGTTTGCCATGATTGCTTCGAATCCCTCCTGACCGCATCCATAGCGGTGGACGGCTCACGATTTAATCCTATTGCCAGTGCAATTCTGACCGCCTGACCCACGTACAAATATGTGACTATTTTCATTAGTGGGAGGACTTTTGAACGTCGGGATACTTGGTATGTGGCGCACCGTGGGGGTTGAGCTCATGTTGCGCGACCTTCGCCTGAGAACTAGATCAGCAATGGAAGAGTATTCTACGGGAAAAACATTACCATCATGTAATAACACTGAACCATGTCCAAGTTCGTATGGTTTCCAAGGCCTGATAAAACCTCGCAAGCTTCCTTGAACAATTTTCGGCTCCATTCCAAATTCTCCAGGCCACCGAATTTCCCGGTTTTCGGGTGCGCAAGGACCGCGCCCAGAGACAAGACACTATAATACAAAGCCAGAAAAGGGCAGGGAAATGTCACTTTATCAGAGAACCATATATCTTCGCAGCGTGCCATAAAATCATCTTGGTCCAAAACGGGCTGGATATGATGAAGATTGTCAAAATAAGCGTCAATAAATCTCCTCGAAACTCGAAAATAGAGTCTTTCGCGACCAACAGATCTACCGCTCGGATGGGCCGCCGAGTTTGTGGGCGAGTCGGGGGGGAAAGAGGTGTTGTGAAGGAAGGAAGCGAATGATGTTCGCGTCGTCTGCTCAGAATAGTAGTCTCCTCGTTCGCCAGACAAATTGGGAATTCTTCGGAGAAAGGCGATGGGTGAGGAAGGACCGTAGTATTCCCAGCCTTGGGTGTGTACATTAAGATCGGTGGTGTCGGGTATCGATGCATCACCGTAATCTGTCAGCATTCCCACGCCAGAGCTGCTGGTATCTGCATGAGCAGGGGCCTCTAAATCCTGCTGCGACGACTCGTCGGCAGTAGAGCTCGTCATATGATGAGGCGGGCGGTATTCTGCAATGGAACGCACGGAGTCCTCGGTCAAATTATTCGAATCCGACTTTGGATGAGAATTTTCGGCTCTTCTGAGCTTTGCTGTCAATTCCGCTATTTTCCTCTCCAAGGCCTCTATTGTTCTGTATGCGCGAACTGTGAGCCAATGGCCAGTCCAATGGATGAATGTCTGGTGGTCACCTCGATTCCTCAACTGGCTGTGGTCTCGCATATGTGCATTCCATGCCGTGCGCTTCAATTCAAGTCAGCAGATGATGTCAAGTTCAACCTCGGCGCCACTGTAACATACCCACGCAGAAGGAACATGGCTGCCGCTCATCGCAGCGATTTTTCCGCGTGCGACAGAACTGGCACGCCTGCAATGCTCGAGGTCGCTTCCGCTGCCGCGACGCGATCATGATTGGAACACTTTGGCTAGAAAGTTTTTCCTTGGGCTTAGTTTCGTTGACGTATGGTAGGATGGCCGAATGGTATAGAAGTCATCAAGGATGATGAAAGTGGTACCGCGGTAGATAACTCCGTAGCGTCAGCCAATCACGTGATCCAAGGCCTTGACTCGTCCAGGAGCAGCCCTAACATGAATTCATTCTAGTGAGGTTTTGATGTACCAAGAAATAAAGTGGACGAGCGCTAGAACCGTTGCCAGCTAGAAAATCAAACGGCGCGGTCAGGATCTACTCTTATGGTCGCAGAGCTCCATCCGCCCTTCGACGATATGATTCCAACAAATGTAACTACTACCTATCCAGTTAAGCATGTTACTTGTTCGATCCATTAACCACCAGGGATGATGAGTCGGGTGGTCGAAACAAATCTTTCAAGCCGACCCAACTCTCATCGCTATAATTTGCTTGAAGCTTCTGACATTTTGTCAGGCCCCAATCTGTGACGCCAACCATGTAGCAACTCTCGAACATGAATGCCATGCTTCCTACACCAACCTTAACCGGCTTCAGCTCTTCGTTGCTAGCCCTCTCGAATGCTGCCGTATCAGGGCCATGCGAGCTCATACAGTTGTGGAGGCTTGCGCCGGCAGCCTGAAAACCTCCAGTGCCGCCTCCTTTTGCAATGTAAGATCCGCTAATCAACCCCATAAATTCCGACATGACATTCCGATGGTACGAGGGTGGCCGGAAGGTGTCTTCGGCAACTAGCCATCTGGGAGGGAAAATAACGAAATCGGCGATCGCTGTTCCAGGATGAGCACCGGTTGTAGCCGTGAGCACCGTGTTGAGTGACGGATCTGGATGATCATATGATATGGTTCCGATGGTATTGAACCGACCCAAGTCGTACTTGTAAGGATAGTAGCGGCCTTCCCATGCCACAACATCAAAAGGCGTGTGGCTCTGTTTGGCGGAGAAGAGCTGTCCGCAGAACTTGTTGTAGACCTTCCATTGAGAATTCGTGTCGTGCTCGAAGGATGCCACAGGAATCTGAAAGTCGCGTGCGTTGGCTAAACAATTCGAACCAATGGGACCGAGCTCCGGAAGCTGAAAATGGCCTTGATAAAGTTCGAGTATATACCCCCGCAGCGGTGAGTCCTCATCTACCAAGTCGACTCGATATCTGATGCCGCGAGGGATGACACAGATCTCATTGGGTCGGACCAGGAGCCGACCCATCTCGGTCTGAATATCCATGGCGCCCGTTTGCGGGACGATGAGCATGTCTCCATCAGCGCTATAGAACGCGGTCTTGCTCGGCATAGACTTGTTCACGGCGTAGATGTAGTATGCCACCCCTTGTTTGAGTGACACATCACCGGCTCCTGCCACCATATTCAATCCGCCTATCCAGTCAACTTCGTCACCGGCCAGATCAAATGGATCCCAGCGCAATTGATTGGGGATGTGGTTGAATTTGGCTTCGAATCGGCCACCAGAAGTCTCGGGCTTGAAGTCCGCATGAGCTGCCGATGGAATGATTCTGTAGACCCAAGTTTGCTGATTCTCCCACCGTGGGGCTGTGAATGAAGTCCCCGAGATTTTTTCAGCGTACAAGCCATATGGGCATTTTTGGGGGGAATTTTGTCCAATTGGAAGTGCGTTTGGTATGGCTTCAGTCCTATTGATATTCTCGGTTATTCATTCATCGACCAAACATTGACATTCTTCGATCTTACTCCAAGTTGGCCAAGAATCCAGTCTGATATTTGTATCGCTCAGGAACGGTGAATTGCGTGACAGGCATGGTTTCCGTGTCCCGTTGTCAAACTCGCAGGAAAAACTCGTTCACGCTGACGCTGCTTGCTGTAGAGAGAGATTTGATGCTGAAAGAACTGCGAGGAACCGCTCTTTAAGCGTGGTGCCATAGCGCGATAGATGGTCCTGGTCAAGCTTGCTTCGTGGAGGGGCGGAATTGCTGCATTGCCATGCCCCTGTCTCCAAGTTGTGAGGGGGGACAGCATAGTCTAGTGTCAGTCGATTGGTCCAATCCAATTGCGGCGGAAATCCCGTCAACAACAACCTCACTTGATTTAAGCCCGCCCGGTACAGGAGTTTGCTTACGAAAGCAACTTTTGGGATTGTGGTCCCAAAGTGGTGATGCTAATGAAGAGAAAAATTAAGAACAGTCACACAAAGTAAGGAATGGGGGTCAAAAGACCTGTGTCACGTGAGACACGCCGAGACAAGATCAACAGCCTTGCTTTGACTTCATCCTCAACCTCAACCTCCACTTCTACCTTTCAACCTCGTCTCCTTGTTACGGTGGTCGTCCCCTTCGCCCCCCAAAAAGTTTCAGGAAACCCATCTGACCCATCCCCGGAACCATACTGCCTTGAGATTTCTGGACAAGGGTGATGCAGCCGCCATAGCTGCAGCAACCTTCCCGCTGGCGAACCCAGACCCCGTGCCATCTTACAGCTTCAGTCCAAACGATGTTTCAATACCATCCCCCACGCCACCGTCCCAGCAAGGCCTTGGGAATGCCAATATTAGAAAGGCGAGTGTGGCGAGGAGCGCCCGATATCCGCGAGTAGCTGTGGTTCTGGGCGTCCAGCCTCAGTGGCATGTCCCCCTCTTGCTCTGCCGTGCCCTCTCAACCATTTCGGCAGCATGGTGGGCTTGCCAGACTTGTTTCAGTATCTACAACCTTGTATACGGCGTAGGACAGCACAATGACGGCCATTTACACAGCTTTGGCACTGAGTTGGTTCATGATCCAATTTTCCAGCGCATAGCGGTTGCGCAGATTGGGTTGAGCTTTTTGTGGGTAGGGCACCCTTCCTTTTCTTCCCGCTGCAGTCGAACTCGCACATTGATGGTTAACCAAAGCTTGAGTTTCAGTGCAGCCATGTTCTGGAGGATCTCAACTTAAGCTAATTAAACAATTCAGGCCGGCGCAGCTGCTTATCTAGCACATATGTTTGCATCCTCGCTGATGTCCCGATGGCTTCAACATTATTCCCCTTTCGCCGTCTTGGTTCGACTTTGCAGTCTGTCCATAGTGCTCTCCTTCGGCTGCATGCAAATATTTCGCCTTTCTGCAGCCACTGAAGCGGATCTTTTCAAGCTCAGCCGGAGCTTATTAGCGTGGATCACCATTTCGATTACTCTGATGCTTGTCTACTTTTGCACTCAACAGGATATCTCGGTAGAGATGGATAAGGACGACCGGAGACGGAGACAAACCTTGCGACTCAAGTGTTTATATGTGATTTCAGCCTGCAGTCTTGTGAGTTTGTTTATCCTTGTTTGTCTTGTACATGTCGACACAGTGACGTGGGACGGAGGAGATTTAGGGGCATTTATATCGTCAGCTGCGCTACACTGGCGGGAGCTTTCTGGAGGGATGAAGAAGGAACTATGACTCTTCTATCATCAACGACAGGGGCTTGGTGAGTCGTGGCGATATATGTACGCAGACCAGTGCGGGTTATCCTTAGGCTTTGGCGAATACTGAAACTATTACGATTCAACCTCTCGCATATTGAAATACTGAATCGAGGGGGTTTTTTTTTTTGTTGGGGGTGGGGGGTTAATAATAGTATTAGTACCAATACTAGAAAACAGCTATGTCTGGTAGGACCACTACAAAGCAGCCAGATGGTTACCTGGATGGTAAAAGTTGCGGTGCGATATGACATCAAGCCTCGGCCTGTTTCGACGGATCTTCAGCCTGTCCTCTGAACTTGAGATAGAAAGGTCGCTCGACGAGTTAGGATTCCTAGCATGTCTCCACCGTTCCCGTGATGTGAGCTGGGCGTGTTGCTATTGCATCTGCCACCTGAACAAATAGACCTTTGGACGGATTCTGTCGACATTTCTCTCGGTGTATATAATGTCCCTTCGGTACATCTTCACCTGGGCTCTGCTGCCTTCTGGCGAGGGTTGAAAGCCCATCTGGAGGCGTGTTTATGCAAAGGGAAGACTGGAGTCGGTTGCAATAAAGACGTTAATGTAAAGCCACGGATAAAATATCCCTAGCTAAGCTTTGGCCCTCTCATCATGTTGTTGCCTAACTTCTGTATCTGCTAGGTCGACGTGTCACGGAGATCCTCCCTGTATAAAGGGTTAAAGGTTCGTGCCATCGTGAACAAGATAATCAATCATATGCATCATTAGATATGTAGAATCTGAACAATAAGGGGCGGTGAGTGGCATGGAGCGGCATCAGGCTGACCCCCATCCGAGGCAAGTTTGGGCACTTGGATCGCCAGACGATAAGACGCCGATTTAGCTAATCGGAAGGACTGATTGGCTCCACTTGACTCCACGGCCGATGCGACTTCTTGCGAGTTCCTTATCAGGACTAGAGAAAAAGAGGGTTACAATATACGCGCGGTTTCAAATGTCGTACTTTCTTACAAATCCCTTCTTATGTCTCTTCAAAGTCCTTCGAAATAAGGCTGCTATATATTTCAGCTGTTGGACCGGGTGGTTTCTTGTTCCGGCTCGCAGTGGACATTCTGTCCATATATTCATTAACGCGTTGCATCAACAACGGACGTGAAAGCTTTCGAAAACAAACCTTCACGACTTGTTTGTTCTCACGTCGGTGAACTCCGACACATGCAGCAGTGAGAGAGTCGGTGGCTGTGGAAGATGAACAGTGCGACGGACGAGACTCAACCATTGCTTCGAGATGCAGACGTCGAGGGATCAGACAAAGCCGTGGATGAGGACATTGTCGACTTCGATCCCAATGACGACTCGGAGAATCCTCGAAACTGGCCTAAGGCTTACAAATGGGGAATCGTCGCCTTGCTCGCCTTCATGTCCTTCACGGTGTACGTATAACACACTCCCATATATCCCAGCCTGGTTATCTACTAACGGCTACCTCAGAACATTCACCTGTATTTCCGTTGTTCCCATAGCTAGCGCCATAGTATACGATTTGAGCGAAGGACACTCTCGGAAATCCGCCAGCGTTCTCCTCGTTACAATCTGGGAACTGGGTGAAGCCGCCGGACCGCTTTTCATCGCGCCCTTGTCAGAGATCTTTGGCCGCTCCTCTGTCTACAACGTGGCCAATGTTCTCTTCGTCGCCGCGACCGTCCTGGCGGCATTGTGCCAGAACACTCCTCTTTTCATTGCCGCAAGAGCTCTGACAGGCCTCGCGGTGGCGTCGAATGTGTTGAACCCGGCCATTGTGGGCGATATGTTCATCTCTGAACAAAGAGGCTCGGCCATGAGTCTTATCATGATTGCACCTCTGGTCGGGGGTGCTGTGGGACCGGCAATCGCCGGTGGCATTGCTCAGAGCCTGGGCTGGCGACAGGTGCTTTGGATGGCTGTTATCTTGGCCTGTACATGCGAAGTGATATTCCTCATCTGCTTTCGCGAGACGTATAAAGTGACCATTCTGAGCAGAAGAGCTGCCAGATTGAGGAAGGAGACTGGCAACCCTGCCCTGCGGACCGTTTTTGATACCGAGGAGAGTGATGATGGTCCCAACGTTGATGATGAAAAAAGCTCAAATAAATTTTGGAGATCTATCATGCGGCCGGCCGTCGTGTTTTTGGGTTCGGACGTGCTGCAGGCCATGTCACTTTTCAGCTCCCTACTCTTCAGCTATTTCTACATCATGTCTACCACGCTGCCTGATATCTTGCAAGATCTATATGGCTTGTCACCAGCCTTGACGGGATCTGTTTTTATCACCTTCAGTGAGTTAGGCGCATGTCTCTTGGGTCAGTCATTTTGTGCTAATATGCCTGCAGGTATTGGTTCTGCAGCTGGCCTTGTGCTTTGCAATCTCACTCTGGACAGGATCTACGTCAATCTTCGTGACTCTTCTCCGAAGGGCATTGGACAACCAGAGTACCGACTCCCCTTGGTCATCGTTGGAGGCTTCGGAGTCCCTCTTGTCGTTGCAGCGTACGGCTGGATTGCTCAAGCACGTCTTCCCCTGTGGTTGCTTCTCATATCGCTGGGCTTGCTAGGGTCGACATTTATACTCGGCTTCTTACCTCTGTTGGCCTATATCGTGGACACATTCAAACTCTACTCTGCCTCTGCCATGACCGCCATCATCGTCACACGATGTCTGATGGGCACGTTCTTGCCGCTGACGGTGGAACCTTTAGTTAAGGGGCTTGGGTATGGCTGGGCATTTACCGCTTTATCTAGTGCTAGTCTTTGTCTCGCGCCGATTCCAGTGCTGCTTCTCAGATACGGATCAAAATGGCGGCAACGGTCAGAATACACACAGGATGAATGAGACCAATGTTACAGAAACGATCTTAACAATTGGGCGAGCTTCGCGACCAAAGGTACATCTCCCTGCATATATCTCCAATCCTGTTGAAGTTAGCGGAATGACGGATGTCAACACGGACTCGACCACTGCACCAATTGCGCAAGGATAGTTTCCCTTGTTAGAGATATACCTACATTCATACTAGCTTCTTTCGTGTTTCGTTTAACGTCTACCCATTTCCCATCGAGCTCTTTCAAGGTCAAGCCATCGTAACAAAGTGAAAGCGTTTCACTTTTCCTACTGTCCCATATTTCTGAGGCTACAAAACATCACAGAGCATTCATTGAGAACCATCAAGAACATGAAAGACGCGAGTCAATGAAAGCAGCATTGGCCTTGACTTGGAGAGGTTGCTTCAGGCTTCAGGCTTTAGGCCACTAGACTGGCGTAGAATCTGCAATGAGATCTCTGTTATCTGGCAAAGCCTGTCGAGATTTTGCCAAATGGATTACGTTGAGGGCTCTGAGGGCCGTTGTAGCCAGCAACTCGTGCGTTTATATATAGACTATCAAAGGCAGCCCCCCTGCTTGGCCACCAGATTTCTAGGTTTTTAGGGACTGAGATATCGTCTTACCTTCAGCACATTGAATTCCAGTCTGGACCAGTCTATAGAGATCCTTGCCGATGCTAGGGACCTCGTCGTGGTGGAGTTGTCGAAGTGGTAATTATGAAGTTGCCATCGTAAAAGGGGTAAACGCATTGAAAATGGCATAAAAATATTCCAACCAATCAAAGCTAGCCATTTGCGGAGTCGCGTGGTTCGTACTGTACCACAGAGATGCCAACGTGAGGCTTAAGAAAAACGTCTTGGTTTTGAATCTTGTTCGAATTCTGTGCGAGTTCCTTACAAACGACAACTCTGCAAGCCGAAAAGCGGGTCGGAATCGATCAGGGCCTGGTATGGGAACTATTTTTATACGGAATGAGAAGAATGGCTCCTCCGTTGGAAATCTGTCCTTGCTCGAACACCGGCGTCTATCCGCCTTCATCGTTAGTCAACGACACTGAGCTCTTGAAGAAGGCTCAATGCGGGTAACATGTCCTGTGACTGGTCGGATAGGAGCTTGACATCACGTAACAATCTGGCTGGTCGATCCACTTTGACAGGGTTTGTTTGGGACGGACCGCTATGTAACGTACTCCGTTCTTTGTTGTACATTGTCCCCACGGGGTCCCATTGATGGCGGGGATGGTCTGGGGAGCTTGAAAGACTCTGCTACGAATCAGACACCTCATCACGCCATTGCAACAGCATGAAAGCGGCGTGGATCCCTGAAAACGTGGACAAACATTCCATAGCGAGGGGCAGGAAAATATACTCTCTGCATGGATGCTTCGAATACAGAAGCACGAGGGCCAGCTTTTGATGGATCCTTCCCATTTTCATCTGAGGCTAGGTACCCAACGATAAGCCAAAAATATATCAAGTCGGCAGCATCTGCCTCATCACGGCCATCTCGGTCGTTAGAGGCGGTTTGTTTGGATTCGACATATCTGCAATGTGAGTTCCTACATGCCCTTCCTCCATCACGCTGAAGAGAAAGGGCGATTCATTGAGAGTAGTCTCGGTATATAATAGTCTGAGAACACAAACACAACAATATAAGTGCCACTTCAACCAAGCCCCCCACGATCCCTCCTGCGATGACAACCCCCCATGCCCTGGTCTTCACGGCGACGTGCAAGACGGCATTACTACGTCTATGGTTGGAAGCTCGTTTCTTGGAGCCCTCATCTCAGACCTCCTGACAGACATCTTCGGGCGAAACAAAGCGCTCCGCACCGGCTCTGTTATCTGGTGCACCGGGTCTATCCTAGTCCGCGCATCGCAGAACATCGGCATGCTCATTGTCGGGCCTTTCATCAACGGCCTCTCCATTCGATATCCGCTCCGACCCGGTGCCAGCATACGTATCTGAATTAGCATAACCTTAACAAACGCGGGCCGGTCATCGACACCACATAATGGGCACTCACCTAGGGGATCTTGATCGTGTTCTCCATCTCGCACGGACAGGACCGCCGCCGTCCGCCTTCCCTGGGCCCCACGGACAATTCCAGCCATTATTCTCTTCTATGGCCTTTTCTTCCTTCCCGAATTACTCCGCTGGCTGGCTCGAAAGGATCGCTGGGTAGAGTGTCACGACGTGCTCTCCCTCGTGTGCCAAGGTGATTGAAACCGTAAATTTGTCCTGTGCGAGTTGGCGGAAATCCAGGAGATGTGTGTGTTTGAACGCCGCAATAAATACATCTCATACTTGGAATTGATCAAGCCCAAGATGATCAATCGCCTGCACATCAGCTTGTTCACTCAGATCTAGGTCCAATCGACGGGCATGAATGTGATTACATATTGTGAGTGAAACCAACCCAACCCTCTTGTGATAACCATGATGGTTTGCCTACGTTGGTCTGATGACCACAAAGCGACTCCTGGTGGTGTTGATTATGTCCCCGAACATCATTTCGTGCTCTTACCTCGTGGTTGCCTCCTTTTCTCCGACGGGGGGCCAGTCAAATAAGACTCCCTCCCGTCTCTTTCAAACCCATTCTCGTTGTGAGGCTAACTGAACGAATGTACAGTTGACTCCATCTACCCGAACTCCTCCCTCAAACAGGATTTTCAGTTTCGCCCTCGGTTCCTTCACACCACCGGTCTTCATTCATGTCAAATTGGAAACATATCTGATCTTCGGGGTCTTCAGCTTCGCCATGGCCGTGCACGCTTTCTTCATGTCCTTTGAGATGGCTGCGAGTTTCTCGAGGAAGTTGAGGACATGTTCTTGTCCAAGACGCCTGCGTGGAAGACGGCCGCCGGGTTCAAGAAGGTCCGCGCGGTTGAGCAAGGAGAGAAAGTCAATCCAGAGAAGATTGCGGTGTATCGCCATTGCTCGCATGCTATGAGAGGGAGGCTGTCGATGCTGCTGCTCCTACAACTCTATCGAGAAGACCGCAAGAGTCGTCCGCTACATGGCCTGGATTCATGTTTCGCAGCGTGGGCCGCAGGCCTTCCGAGAGAAACCTGTCACTCTTCCCCAGCAATGCTTGAACACGACGGCGGAAGAGGATCTGGGAACATTTGGTGCTACCAGAGCCGGACGCAGGCCGGATCAATAAGTGAAATGATATGGGCGAGACAAGTGTTCATACATTCGGTTATTCATCTCGTGCCTCGGAGGAAGAAGAGGGCAACATTGATATAACGACAGATGTCCAAACATGGTACATCACTCGACGAAGGACCCCAGTCCAAGGTAGTCGAAAGCTCACAAACCAGGATCGAGGGACTCCAACGTTCTGATAATCTTATATATTGAAAGCTATCACGCGGAACTGGTAGCATCAATGAAAGAAAAGCCCGCCCCTTGTTTTGCCATCCAGAGAGTTACCAGCAGTCCATGTGCCATCCGCTGGTCTCGCCGTCATTCCTGGATTCCGACCTCATTCCAGCATCCTTAGCAAGATTTCTATCATGGGTATCATAAACGTATTCAACCGGTCCCATCCGTAACATGCTATCATGAATTGACCGCTGCCACGGCCAGCAATGGTGAAGAGGGAAGAAGTAATCGTTCAAGATAAAACAGTTTCTCGTCGGGCGACAACTTCTATCTGTCCTCGATGACCGAGCAGGATAGCATGAGATGCCGGCTGAGGCGTTTAGAAACCATGGACCTATACCACGGTCAGCGGCCAAGTACAGTTGGGGTTTGCCGATCAGATTCACCTTGATAGTCTTTGCATCGAGCTCGAGGCCATCTTTGGCGACCAAGAACTCCTGAACATCTTTGCGCTGATCTCCTTGAAGTTGAATCACTTCACCCATCTCGCTATCGGTGACGATTGTGCCATTGCAAGCTATTCTTGTCTTAGCCGCGATTCCCCCCTAATTGGAAAAAGAAACCAAAACCAAAACCAAATCAAGCGTACCGAATTTCTTCTTGATGACCTTGAGAATTTTCTTCTGGTCAAATTTCTTGGGGAGGCCTTGGACGGTGGTCAAAGTCTTACGACCATTGCGCTCTATGTGCCTGGTCAGTCCCATGCGTCTTTCTCTCGGGTTGCGGTTTCTTCTTACGCTGGATACGAATGTGGATGTAATTCTGGGACTGCTTCGCTTCCCCAGTATCGTCGTCGGCCTCCGCGAAGGGGTCTAGGTGAGACAGAAGTTAGTCACCAGCCGCACATGAGACGGAATATGTCCAAAGGCCATGCTGTCACAAAGGGCCATCGCGGGGAGTCCCAAAACATGCTCTCCAGCAGTGGCGGTCGACGTTTGTCGCTGAAAAGGCATGCGATGGAGTGATGGGTGACGGTGAAGATCGGGAAGTGGCAAGAGAAGGACTGGGGGAGAGGGGTCGCTCACCAAAGGTTTTGAGGTTTTGGATAGTTGACATAAACTCGTCTGTTGGAGGAACCGGTTGAGTTCAAGTAATGTGATCGGGTCGATAATATGAGCTATAGAGTGTACAAACTCGCAAGTGAGGGAGAATGGAGAGTTATCAGATGGTGTAGTTGTGAGAGAAGAAATAAGAGCCAGGTCAGGAGTGGTATTGGAGTGCGCAGTACCAGATATCCAGTTGGGTGGGGGAGAGCCGCAGCCACGGCGCCGTCACAAGTTCGCCCTCGTCCCCGACTCAGTCAGGTGCCAAGCCTGCAGTGACAACGCCCGCCACCACTGACAGAATTTGAATGTCCGTCATTGTCCACCAATATTGCCTCCTGATAAGTGATGACTCGGAGGTACTCCCATCCCAGTGCTTTGACAAGTGACCAGGAGCAGGGCATTATTTGGTATGCATTTGACTACGCCGTGTCCATCTCTGCAATTCAATTCTCGCGCTTCGCAACTTTCTTCAATTACGCGGTTGTTGCGGCTTTTCCCCCATGGAATCCGCCACTGGTCGAGGCGAAATTTGCCCCATACATCCCAGCATCCAGACAATGCCAATATATTCGCTCCCTTTATGTTGAAATCGCTGGCGCGGATGCAGATCCCGCTCTCGCATTAGGAGGTGGTGGGAGAAATAACGGCATATACGTCTGCGTGCCCTCTCATTTAGTATCTTTCTCACCACGAAGACCTGATCTGAACATACCACAGCGACAGCGAGCACTATGGGCGCCGTCAGTACCATCATTCAATCTCGCGTGGAACCAAATAGATACTCACGTGCCATGCCAAATGATAAATATCCTGGGGTACCGTTGCTTTGCCTTTGGGCAGGAGTCTCACCCAGCCAATTGAGAAGAGAGGTTAGGAGAGCGAACCTAACTCGGAGTCAACCCCAGGCTGTTTGATCCGCGATCAGCGCCTATCCCTACCATCCCAGCATCCTAGTGATCGTGGTTAATGGTAGTCATACACCAAATCCGGAGGATGTGCTGATACCTGTTTCTTGTAAACATCTGTCGTCCACATCAGCATTGGAACAATCTGTCAACTCCATGTACCACTCACAGCTGCCATGGGCATAGTACTGGTCAGCGTCGAACTGAAATCAGCCGGTTTCTCTTCTTTTGGCTCGACATAAGGGATGACTGAATCGTCGGTCGTTAGCAATGGAAATACAACCAACCGGAGCTTTTGAAATCACCGAGATCCATCCTTCGCATGTCCTTCTTCGAAGCCATTGTCGAGCCTCGATTGGAGACAATGTATGGTCTTCAGTTCAGCGAGACAACGATATGGGAAGAAAAATCAAAAAGAAAGAAACTTGCGCAAACCCGTATCCGGTGAAGCATTATGTATTCCCCTTCCCACTTTAGAAGGTGAGCCGACACAAGGCTGACTTGTCGGCAGGTGTGTGATATTTCATGATCCCATGGAACAAGCGCTACTTCCAACGCAGTCGCGTCTTGGTCCTTGATCGAATTCGAAGCTGACACTGTGGATGGACCAAATGAGGCATCAACAGATATCCCCCTTCATGTAGCCTACGCTGAAAAATATTTTCGGGTTGTGACCGGCGTATCAGAGTTGAATTCCAACATCCTCACTCTCCGGATGATGCTTTGTCTCGCTCTCGGTGGTTGTGTTGCCTCTACGAAATGGTTGGCATGTGGGACAAACTTGATTGGCACCATTCCCGGGTTTCTGCTTAAGTTCATGTGTCACCACAATCTTGGGTGGACGGGATTTCATATTCGTCTCCCTTGTCCCGACTCCCGAAGGCCCAACTCAAATCTCTTTTTAAGCGATCGGCCTGAAAGCACGGTTTATTCCGTGCGCGCCCGACCCGAATCAGATCCCATGTTCCTCTTTGCCGTTATCGAACGCCAGGCTTATTCAACGGGCTAACCCTTTTCGAGGCGGAGAATCAGACTGCAGTGTCTGGGGCATGCGGACTTAAGATATTACTTTGTCTGGAGAGCCGGTTGCGAAAGTAACATCGGGCTCTCCTATTGGTGTTATTAGGGGACGAGAAATTGCAGAATATCCAGCTTGTTTTCGCCATCAGCACCAAGGGCCCTTACCATGAGCATGTTACCGTGATTGAGAATGGAGTGCGGACGTTCTGTATGAAACTGTTGCAGGCATGCCATGGAATGTTACCCTCGGACGTGCATGCCATTGTTGAGGTGGACCAAAGTGTTCAGTTGGGGAGCAGGTGAGTCTCTCGACAGGGTGGTGGAAAGATTGGGGATAGTGATTAGCCGATTGAGGGCTTAGGTTGCTGCCGGTGCCAATACAATACTGGTAACTCGTAGTGAGGGCAAGTTATCTTAAAATATGCTCTTACCGCCTTCCTCGTACAAGTTGACAGACGGCTTGGTGAGAGACCCAGGATGAATATCGGCAACGACGATAGGGGACTCTTTGATGGTGAATCGGACAATCCTTTCTCGACTGAGGTTGACACGATCTGGTTCAGGGCCTAAAGGTATTCAAAGATTTGTTGAAGGTTTTCGCGAGGAAAAATGAATGGCACCTTAATGGGGAAGAGGAAGGCTGAGCGTACTCGTAGGGCGGCATCAGTTTCGTCCAAATCGAGGGATTTGCAGGGGCTTGGCACGTTCCTCCCCCATTCTCCGCATCAAACTTCGGGTTGTTTTTGCAGCATTGCGGTAGCTTCACCTTTGCCTCTACTTCATCACTAGCCTCTTACATCTATCGAACGTCTCTCTGTATTCTCGCTGGCCCCCCTAGGGTCAACGAACCATCCTCTGCCATGGTACCTTCCGGCCAACAATCTCGCCTCTGTCGTCAATGCGCATCTCGACTACCGTCTATCTCTTCTCGCCAATTTACTACCACCCGACGCAGAAATGCGGCGACGTCAATGGGGCCTGGAGCACATGAGGGCAAGCTCCCAGAGTTTAAAATGCCCAAAATGGCCTCCATGAAATCCAATTTCAAGAATATGGGCAAGAAAGAGGTGGGAGATGACCTGGGCAGAATCCCTAATGCCCTTATACTTCCCTCGGCCAAAGAGCTCCCAAGTTGGACTGCTCCCAAATTCAAGAGACTCAGAATCCACTTGTTGCACTTGAGACTGTCTCTTCAGAACTGGTTCGGGTACGAGTGGCGTTCTTTCACCCAACATCACCCCATCCCCCTCCCTCACTGACCCTTTCATAGACTTGCTTTCTATCTCTTTTGGGATGCACCGAAGGATCTGGCCACGGGAAAGAAAATGAGAAAACCCCTCGAACTCGCGAGCAGACATAGAGTGGCCCGATTGCTCCACGCAGAATTTAACACCGCTCTGGGCGTGGGAGATATGAATCGGTTGCAGAACGTTGCTTGTTCCGGACTGCTGTCCAAGGCGGCCGCGCGGATAGAGATGCGAAAGCAGTTTCGTGCCAAAGATGAATTTTGGACCATCAGACGATACCAGGGAATCAAATATCCGGTGCTTCTGGAGAAATGGCCTATTTCGGTCTTCCTGCCCGCTGCCAGTACCCGAGTGGTCTCGGATAGAATTGTCGAGCTACCTTTCCCAAATTCCAGTCTTCGTCAGTGTACCGTGCGGATACGAACCATACAGGAAGTCGGCTACGCGAATGAAAAAGATCTGAAATTATTGCCCTGCACAGAATATGTTGTCATTCAGAAAATGGTCTACAAAGGAGAAGCCGGGCCTTGGAAAATGTGGGGGACAGTCGAACCGTCCACGATGGAGGAAATTGACAAATTGCTTGATGGCAAGCAAGAGGGTACGTCTATGACCGACAGATTGAAGGAGAAGTTCATGTCGATGGCTTCGTCCGCTGGTATGTCATAGAAGGGATAGGGGCAATATTCAAAGAATCTTTTAACATGGATCGAATCACAGCATCGAATCCGGTCACATGCATGAGCTCTTCGCCCGATCCCGACATTACCACGGCCTTCCCTCGAAAGATGGCGGGCCGAAAACTGAGAGCTACCGTTCCAAATCTTGCTTTCCAGGGCTCAAAAATTTATCCGGCAGTGCGCAAGGCATGCTCATTTGGGGCGTCAGAACACCGGGACCCAGAACATAAACTTTGGCATGACCTTGGCTTCTTTGTTTCACTATTCGCAAGTTGTTTATGGGCTTACGTGTGGGCGGTTTTCTGACAACCTTACTAGAGAATCCTCCACCTAAGTCGATACAGCGGGAGGACTTCCTGCGAGGCGGTCAGACGCATGACATGGCATTGCACCGCATCTCATTGTTTTCCCCCTGTACTATACCATCCATTAAATAAGCCGATTCTTTCCGGGATATGGGCACATATCCATAAGAAGTTGAGCCTTGAAAAATTGGATATCTTTACCTTTGAATATTCCCCCCATTTTCAAAACTCTGGTCTTGGGAATCTATCATGTTCAAAAGTGGAAGGGGGAAGGGGAACGGCTTTCTTCTTTGCTAGTACGGCATCTTCTCAACCATGCTAAGCAGGTCCGAATTCAAAAAAACAGGTTCTTCCGCATCTTCTCGACTTAGATTTGAATGCTCGTTTCGAATGGTTGATCGAACTGGAAGTTTTTATTTTATTGTCGGGTGACAACCAATCACCAACCAAGGCAGGCGAAGTTCAAAGAGAAGCTCAGAATGGGTTTCCAACCCCTTTTGAGGGTAGTAGGAGCTCCCATTTTTCTATTCAAACAGCCAGCTTTCCACACATCAATCCTCCTCTTTCTTTTCTTGCTTGTTGCCCTTCCCCAATAAAACGGCCCCGTCAAGACAGGGTTGGTCGTGGAAAATGAAAGTTGAAAAGCCTGTAATCAGGCCGTGGCTGAGGTCATGAAAATCATAACGTCGTTAATGTTCGAAACAGGCCGCTTACATCCAGTCCCTTCCAAAAGGGGTTTATATCGTTCTCTTTCCATTTGAGATATGTTGAAAAAGATGCCTCTGTCGAAGTGCCATAATCCTTCGCTTGAGAATGCCTGCCCCCCCAAAAAAAAGGAAAAAAGAAAAAAGTATCTTTCAAGAACGGAAGTGAATGCACTGCTGTACAAGTACCGAATTTTTCTTCCGATGGGTCCCGATACAGGAATCCTTCTTTGTGGAATCTTGGGCGGAAATTACCAATTCGGATCGAACCTAGGAAATGCATGACGATCATGGGGGTCGTAGGGGGGTCAGGATTGTAGAGGCTCATCGAGCCAATGTTCGTAATCCACAAATGTCATGAACGCATCCGTCTTCTTGGTAGCCGATTACTTCCTTCCATGCGCTGATTGAGGACTTCCCGAAGTACAGGATCATCCCGATCTCGATCCTTGTGGTGTGCTCGAACGTGTCGTTGTAGATTGTCCGGCCGGGGGTACTTGTGTCGCTGATCTGGACAAAATGGACAGATATATCCTGGAGAAGTATGGACCAAGCCATGTCTATAGCAGAACGTAATTAGCTTAATTGAAAAATTGGCATGGAGTGGAGAGAGAATCGTCTCACCTCAGCATTTCGTTCTTTCTCTTGAAACCCTGACCGCCAGGACCACGCGGACAGCCGGAAACGGGACAAAAATGCGTCCTTGTATCAGAGTGCACGTTCATATGGCTGTTTAGGAGGTACTGTGTTTGGAAGGGCGAGGCATTACATCCTTGAAATGTGCACTTATAGTTGCCAGTTGCGACACGAGTCGACATGGAGTGTAGTGCGGCTGGAGGTTTTGGTCTTGGTTTCGGTTCTGGCTCGAGTTCCGGTTCCGATTCCGACTCAGGCTCCGTATCAGGCTCCGGTTCCTGTTTGGGTCCAGGTTGCTGGTTACACGACTCAGGCTCCGTCTTGACGACGATTGATTCTTCCTGTACCGTCTCAATTACGTGCTCAGGTACTGCTGTTAATAAAGGAGGGTTTGATGCTGCTGGAGACGGCGCAGTAAGCGACGAGGCTGGGGTAGAAGCTGCTGCAGAGTTGGCCGGCGTATACTCCGAGGAGGTGGACATCGAACTATCGCGAGTTGTGTTCCGCCAATTAATAAACGATGGCGGACCCGGAGGCGACATAACAGGTTGTGGCGAGTGATATGAGCACAGAGAGGGCCCAGAATGACTTAACTGGTTGGGGGATGGACGACCCAGGATTGGAGATAGGCTCGCATACCGATTTGAGCCTGAGTCATGGAATTGACCTATTGTCGTTCTGAGAGACGGTAATGTCTGCCTCTGTTCCAATGAACCTGCCGGTGAAGACTGCGGGGGGGATTTCTGTATGGTCGGCAAAATCATGTCTGGATCTGGATCGGTAGGAGCGATTGTAAATTTGTCGAGGACTGGGGACATTAGCATTGGGTGCTCCGCATCACGGCCAGGTTCGAGCTGCAGTCGTAACCCTTCCATTCGTGGCGCGGACCTTGCAGGTGGGCGTGTGTTGTATATGGTTTTGGACAGATCCTGTGACTTGGGAGTGGTAGCATCCGGATGCCGGTTCGGGAAGCTGGTTTGGGACACATTTTGAGAGATAGCAGAAGGTGGAACAGATTCCTCGTCGTCCCAACTCTGTGGCGTGTCGATCATAGGAAAATCCGACCCTTCCCTGTTATAGGGGGCCTCCAAAGCGGACACATCACGGTCCCTCGTCTGGGCGGAGGCGTTTGGAAGTTGTCGTTGGGCCAATGTTCCACCCGGTTTGCTGAGATGTCTTCCCGCCTCCGTCTCGTCATCCTCCTCTTCATGATCACTGAGTAAGGGTGGAGGATTCTTTTCCGAGTAAGTTGCTAACTCGACTTGATTGGGATCTAGCGAACGAATCAGTACGCCGTCGCCTAAGGATGGGCTGCTGCGACTCTTCCGATTGTTACGTCTCTTCGACAGTCTGGGTTCGTCGGTCTCCTCTGCGTCGGTAGAATCAGATGACTGGTCACAGGCGATCAGGGGCGGTGGTGTTTCCGACGATTTGAAATTCGGTTTTACCGGCGCCAGCTGGGGCGATCTTTTCAGTATGTCCCTCTCGAAGTCGAAATACTGGTCTGGAGCTTGGGACATGAGTGACCCAGACAATCACATGTCAAGCTTATCGAAGACGAGGTGAGACTGGGCCAGCTGGGAGAATGTCGCGACGAATGGGCAAGTGGTCGTCAACGACCAATATGCCCCGAAATCTGTAGGGAACCTGAATGCCATGTTAGCGTCCGCCACGTCTAGAGACATGGGCAAGAAGGAATTCGGGCACAGTCCGGGAGAGAAGATGGCATCAAATAAATTCCACAAGTGCATCGGTGACCGAGAAACGTGTAAAATAATGTGTGAAAGCTGAACTCGGGCTGGTTCCTGATGTGCCAGGCCGTTTCAGCCCGGACGTCAAGTGCCACTCATAGAACATGTGGGGAGAGATCAGGTAAGGTGTATGGGACCGTTCATGGATCGAACGCTGGAGAGGTTCGGATTCTTTGGAAAAGAAGAGAAAAAGATTTGGCAAGACGCTCTCGTACCGATCGATATAGTTGTGTTTGAGTGAGGCCCCAATGCCCTTAGATTCAACGAATCCGACTGGCAGAAGTCTTGTAAGGAACACGAAGGCCCAAATCGATATGCCACTCGGGCTGGGGGTCGAAGATTGTGAGGTTCAACAAAAGTTGGAGAGGATGATTTCTACTTGCGAGGCTGATGCGAGATCGAATGAAGGGCCCCGAGAGATGTCACAAGCCTCAAGGAGACATCCAGAGGCGAAGGGACTGGAGCCTTGGAGGCTGAGCAGGGTACACTGCCACACGGGAGATGGATGAGTGCTTCCGTATTGATGATGGATCCAAGAAAAAATGACAGGGGATCCTTTGAATAGAGAAATCGAGAGCTTAGGATGCTGGTGTTGAATGGAGATGCCAGTTGGTACGCATTGTAACGTTTAATATTGAGAGGAAATTTTTGATGGCCGATGCTATTCTCGTCTCTGGTAGCGGCAACCAAAAGTGCTGGGAGGCTAAAAACATCGAGCGTGCGGATCGGTGAAGTTGGGTGTGGGTAAGAGGCTCGAGCAGGCTCTCGTTGGGCAAGGGTTTTGGGCGACTGGTGCGAAAGCCAGCTAGGTCACGAACGGTCAAGCCTTGTCGGCAATGGGAATAGTGGGAGGGAGGGAGAGAGATCGATGTCTCCGGGCGCAACTTGTCGGGGCAAGTTCCAAACCGGGTTGCGGGCCAGGATGGTGGTCTTTCTTGGACATGAAAGGATGTCAGGTCTTGATGGGCGCATGATGACAAGTAGCCTTTACAGATGGAGGGCCCCCGAGGGGTTGATACCGGCTTCCTGTTGCTTGCGAACAGTTTCTTTCCCTGTCGTCATTATTTGTTCCACAAGCTGAAGCTAAAGCTAGGGCCAAAAGGCGAGACAAAGGGCGCCGCCCATATTCATCATACTTCATACCCATATCCCATACCTTAGCTTCTGGCGTGAAGCTTTCTCATTTGATGCCTTTTGGGCTTCAAAATCACTTCAAGAGGGCAATAAAGTCTGGCTGTGTCCATGCGCTGGCACCAGGCTAAGCGCACCACCTCGACCTCCTCTCACTCTTGCAGTCGGTACAGCGTGTCGAGATGCATTCTGCTAGTTGAGCGCATTTTCTTTCCTCTCATACAACTTTCGCTAGTGTCCCCCCCTCCAGGATGCTCATTCATGACTTCTAACACCTCATAGGCCTATGCTTTGCCCAATGAGCCTCCAAGCCCAAAGAGCCTCAACTAGACAAGACAAACCAATTTTAAGTTCATGAGACAGCCTCCGATTCCTGCAAGCTTTTCGCCTAGGAGCCGCAAGAACAGGCTTTGAGTTTTGCATGCACAAGACTTGAAATCCTGACTCAGGGAGGGCATCCAACCTATCCCCAAAATACCATCACTGATCGGTCTTTGGAACTAGTGGTCTGAGGAGGCGCTTCACATCTGGAGGATGCTCGGCTCACATCACGAAAAGGATTTTGTTTTACCAATAGCATCGATGCAAGATATGTGTTGTTCTCAACAGTCAATTTGTACGGGCACGGATGGATTGACGGGACTTCAGGGTCCGGGGCCTAAGCACACGGGCTAGAGTTCGTCGTATCCAGTTTCCTTGAACAACTCTCTTAGCGTGCTGACCCGAGGCCTTTTGAGAAGTACCTCGCTTTTCCAATACGTCTACACTACCCCACGCGAATTCCCAGATGAATCCGCCGATCCTCCCTCATTTTGTGACCCCTTTGGCTATATTTATGAGCCGGAATGCCATCCTCTTTTCTGGGTGAAGCTGTTCAGAATAGGATACCTGCAGTAACATGAAACCTGGCGCACCGGCCAAATTCAATTCACTGCCCATCGAGATGTATTCTCACTCCAATCAACAAAATTCATGCATTTAAATCCAGAGGGGATTGACCTTTTTGAGACCATCGGGTGATTCAACTCTCGTCCAAAGCAAGAACGTTGTCAGGCCACTGGTGATTCGATAGACACTAATGTAGCTGACGACCTTTTTGCGGTGGCTTCTTAGTCGAAGCTGGAGTGTCTCCTTTCACAATTCAGCACCGCCCCCAACGTGACAGTTGCCTGTGATCATCCATGCAGGCTATCTCGACCCGTCATGCTTGTTCCTTCATGGACACGATTTAAGGATTTGTAGAGCTTTTTATCACACAACGTGGCCAACATTCCTTGAATCTTCACGGTCAACTTCGGGTGTGAGGCCACGCAATACTCCCTCTGGCGTTTCTTGGCGGGGTCGGAGATTCCTCTTCACGTAGCCGATTGCATCTCAAGTAGTTTCCCTGATGGACAAGCAATAGACCAAATCCGACTGTAACCCAGATGGCAATTGCGTCAGCTCGGTGCCTGCATGAATGACCCGGTGGTGAACAGAACCAACGGGGCTGCTCTCTTTCCATTTTAGTCCGCCGTAGAATACGAGACGCCCTGAATCGTCGGTGACGACGGAAGCAGGAGTGCCCCCCCAAGACGAAATCCGAGGGCCGCGTCAATCAGATCAAATGTCTGGTATCGGGGCTATACAACGCTTCCAGCGGTTTTCCAATAAATGTCAGTGATCGAGCAACGGTCGTTCTGATTCGTCATCAGTCTCGCTGGAAAGGTCATCCTGATCCCAGTAGAGGATATAATGTTGAGCGATGAAGATCAAGTCAAAGGCAATGCTAATATTTCCAAGACCCAATTTGAGGGAATTCCCCGTGAGACCACTCCAGTCGCCTTGAAAGCTGGCGTCGATGACTAGTTGCAAGAGAGACAGGACGCCTCCGATGAGATCAAACAGGATTTGCATGATGCTCCAGCCTTGGGTGGATTTCCGTTTGTAATTGAACCAGACCTGGGGGATATACTTGACAAAGGTGCAAAT
Source organism: Rhinocladiella mackenziei CBS 650.93 (assembly GCF_000835555.1). Taxonomy (NCBI): domain Eukaryota; kingdom Fungi; phylum Ascomycota; class Eurotiomycetes; order Chaetothyriales; family Herpotrichiellaceae; genus Rhinocladiella; species Rhinocladiella mackenziei. Next base: position 2,365,820 of record NW_013550601.1, read on the forward strand.
GAGCTTCACATAGCCCATGGTATAGAGCTATTCTCACGGTAAGCAAGGCAAGAAAACCGTCTGGTGTTGGAGGGGAGCCAATCTCACCACGTCGATCCAGGCCCAATCGTGTGGATCTTGCTGTCGCCCTCTTGAACGATAGACCACCACGACAACAACGGCCGCAACGGCAACCAGGCTTCCCCAGACGATGCCCAGGACGGGGCGACTTGCTCGCTGCCGAGAGGAGACTTTGAAGGGCCACAGCGGTGAGAAGAATTGCGAATAGGTCAAGAGACACAGAATCACGGCGTGCACTCCAAAGGCGACGTCGTTGAATTGCACCGTGGGCTCTGGAGATAACGGATGTCGGGCAGCATATTGTCGGCGGATTGTCGGCGAATACATGAAGCTGCAGGTAGATACGGTGTAGCACACAAATCCAAGGACATTAAGAGTGGGAAAGTCGATAGCAAGGCCTTGAGTGGACCGACGTCTCCAGTTCAGCCAGGGCTGGGGATAGAAGGAAGCGCTCCATGATAACGTGCTGTCTCGACAATCAGCTTGAAGAGTCTGGTGAGACAGATGTTGGACATACTAGATCCATCCCAGAAGTCTATGCCCAATGGAGTCGTCAGCCCAAAGAATTCGTGCATTATCCGCCACTTATCAGAATGAACGTATTTACCTCGAAAGCGCCTTCGCAAAGCGCATCCATTGCTGAGTGTCCGTCATGATCGCCAGCGGGCGGATGAGGGCCGGATCGAGGGTTGGTCTACGCCATACAGCATCTCATGTCGTCGGCATTCGGCAATCTACAGAAGGAATTGAGATTCAGGATCCCGGATTTTATCGTGCTTGACATCCCGGTCGGCGTGGTCTGATCGGGCTTTAGCTTATTGTGCTTGTCGCCCTGCACGACGCTCTGGAGGCTGCTTGGCGGATGGGGGAGGTGGTGACAGCAAACCAGGGCCGCATCCGGTTCTGCTCCTCGCACGGACAACTCACAGACAAGTTAGCCATCACGTCTTATCGTCCGAAGTCATTTTTTCAGAGATCCAAGTGTGCAAAAAAATCTGTATCCTGCACAGCTCTGCCATATTTTTGGCATTCCTGTGCGATCCAGCTATCCCAGTGGCACCCAATCATTTTGCCCCACCTCGAAGCGAGTAAACACGAAAACATTCTGGACATTGACAATCCACCCAACGAACAAAGGCCGAACTCTCTCCTGGGCTGGATGGTCCAGACATCTCGACCCTAGGAGGACAGCCTCCAGCGACGTCCATCTGTCCATCGCCCGAAGCGCCGTCCTGCCATGTCGCCGTCGCCGCAGCTCGCTCCACCCGGGAGCAGCTCTTATGACTCGAGCACCATGCATGTGGGCGACGGAACTTGGGATGCGGGTAGAGATACCTTCTTGTTACCCAATCTAGTGGGACTCAACTTTGCGACCATGAGATACAACGGTGAGGAAGCAAAAAGCATGTGATGAGATGGTCTCGCTGACATACGCCAGGTATGGGGAACAGGTTCTTCACCATGAGCGGCTACCACGATCTGGTCAAAGCACATGGTATCGTGGCGGCCATCACATTCCTCGGGGGTGTTCCGCTCGCTATCTTCCTCATGCGATTCTATCGGCGGCGGCGCGTGGCATTACGACTGCACATATGGCTTCAAATCCTCACCCTCCTCCTCAGCACTGTGGTCATCATCTTAGGCTTTATGGCTGTCGGCCCCGAAAGAGGCTTAACAAATCCACATCATGGCATCGGCGTCGCCATCTATGTCCTGGTTTGGGTTCAAGCCATCGGAGGGTGCATGCTCCACCGAACAGAAAAGAGAAGAAAGCAACTCTATATTCCAATCAGAGCTATGCTACATCATTGGCTTGGACGGGCCATCGCTCTGCTGGCCATCACTCAGGTTGCACTGGGCCTGACCCTGTATGGGTCACCGCTCTATCTATTTGTGCTTTACACACTCTACGTCGTCGCCCTGCTCGTTTTGTATTTCATCTTGCAGTGGCTGGCCGAAAGACGCCGAGCACGACACGGCTCCGACGGAAGCAGCTACTACAGTGACGAGGTGGTCTCTCGGCCAGCGGAACACAAGCACTCTCGACTGGGAAAGCTTGCTCTCGCCGGGGCCGCCGGGCTGGGACTGGCGGCACTGTTCAGCAGACGATCTTCCCGAAATCGGCCTCCAGGAGAGAGTTCTGTAACCGATGAGAGTGGAACATCCTCGTACTACGACGAGAAGGAATCCGAAGCATCCCACAATGGCTTGGGGCATCGCCTATTGCAGGTGGCAGCCATCGGAGGAGCTGTCGCAGCTGTGAAGAAGCTTTTTGGTGGTAGAGGTCGACGAGATGATGATTCTGATGTCGGACCTTACCGGCCACCCCTCGGAGGCAACCAATCGGTTACCACAGACTCCATGTCACGCATTGAAGAAGGAAGGCCCCCTGTTCGACCAGCGACGCCAATGGGGAACAGCCCTGGATACGTTCGACCAACCCATCCCCTCGCTCAGCCTCCAATGACGCCCGGGTCCGGCAGGAGACATTCCGGTTCGTCCTACTCCTACGACGATTCTTTTGTTTCTGGCTCTCCATCGCGTCGCGACCGGAGGACACATACTTTCCGAGACGCAATGGCCGCCGGCGGGGCCGTCTTCGCAGTCCGGCAATTATTCAAAAATCGACGACAACGAAAAGAAGAGCACCGCGCCGAAATCTTGAAGAATCAGAGAATAGAGCAGGAGAGGATTGCTCGCATGAACTCAGTTCACAGATATACTGGTGACGGAACTACACCTCCAAGAAGACCCCGCCGGAACCGAACGGGCAGTCAGACGGCTTCTGATCTATCAAGTGAATTGGACAGCACAGTCCGACCCGGAACCGGTGCAGCCCTCCCGGTAGCAGGTGTGGGAGCAGCTGCAGCAAGCGCCCTCGCAGATAGGGACAGGATCAGACCGGTGGGAGAAGATCCCCCCATAGTCCAACCGGGTCCACCGACCGCTCTGCCTGGCGATATCCCCACGGTCCCACCGCCTCATCAGGATTCATCCGGGAGTGAAATCTACACGACAGCTTCAGGCCGGCAACGACACAGACACCATCTCCGTGATGAGGCGGCCGCCGGTCTTTCAGGAGCAGCGGTTGGTGCCGCCGCCGCAGACCAAACTCGCAGACGTCACAGCGGCAGAAATACTGACTCTATGGAATCTCCGCCTGTGAGCCTGAAGGTGAAGATGCACAACGATGGCCGTCACGTCACCCTTCGAAGGTTAACAGAGGAAGAAGCTGCCGCGCAGCGCGAACAGAGACGTAAAGAGCGCCGGGCGTCCGCGGCCCGGAGAAGGCGAAATTCCAGCTTCAGCAGCAGTGAAGGCGACGCGTTGGCAGCTGGACCTAGCAGCGATCGACGTTGGAGACGTACCGAAACCATGGAAGCAGAACAAGGCGCACAGAATGAAGCGGCGGCGGCTGCTACCGCTGTCGCAGGAGATGCAAGTCTCCCTCAACCGGTCACGGCCCCAGGAACGATTCCAGCATATCCCACACCGCCTCTTCCAGGAACACAAGGTGTTGATCCTCGCACCGGACAGACATATCAAATCCCCGCTCCGCCACCAATCCCTAGCTCGGCCAGCAATCTTGGCCCAGCAGGAAGCATTACATCGCCTGGTACCGAGACCAGCGGCGCGACAGAGTACGCAAACAATCGTCGACGGCGGAGGGCTGAAAGGGCTCAAGCACGCTTGGCGAGAGAGGGCAGGGCCGGTGCCACGGTCGATTTCACTTGATTTTATACGATGCTGCTCATTTACCACGCTGGGATGGGGATGAATGCACATGAAAGCAGACATGAACATGCATATATCTCCCTAGGCCTTTCTATTCTTCTGGACTTGTAGTTACTGATATCCTCCATTTGACATTGCATGGCACGACGGCCTTGGACGCGAACATGAGGAAAGCGGCTGTTTGGGAAATTCTCTGGTTATCCATTAACGACGAGACGAGGTGAAGGATTTTGGTATGGCTTTGCTCTCTGGCACCTGTGCCGGAGAGTTGAAGGAAAGATAGCTGAAGTTGGGACAGATCTGAAAAAGTCCTATTGAAGTCGATGGAGCTGTATCTATGTGTGAGACAGGTATGATCAGAATAGGTTGTAATTCTGTGTGAAATGATTCGATATCATTGTGGACTACCTAGATATAGGAGGTGACGTAGCCACTTAGGAAGATATGCTCTGTCATACTCATCGGATTGATGAGTATCATTCATCCCGAAGAAAAATGGTCGTTCATCGTTACTGAGGTTGTGTTCATCGACAAGTGAAAGTTGTGAAAAGCGAGCAAAGGATAAAAGCAAGAAGCAAATGAACCTCCCAAATGCCCCAACGCCCCAACGCCCCAACTGCTTCTCCCCTTTCTGTCCGTTCTGGTATCAGGCCTGTGCCATCCTGTATACAAGGTCTAGAGGTGTAGATGGTATGTTTTCAAGCCAAGTCAAAGCAAGTTAACACAACAAGTCCGCCAGAGCGGGCATTGTGGCCGGCTTCTGGCCGTAGACCACGTAGCTAGAGAGAAGAAAGGAAATCATTAGTAAAAGGCTCATATACATGGACAGGAACAGAACATGAGTGGAGAAGGGGGAGGAGGGATGACACAGGATGTCAAACGAGAGCAGGTCAGGTGGAATCCATCTGCACTCACTGTTTGTACGAGAACTTGGGCTCAGACGACTCGCTTGACTCTCGGTGTTTATGGAGTTCGCTGTCAGTGTGCTTCTCCGGCCATCCGATGAGTCTTCTGAACATGCTGGGTCCGTACCGTCCGTTCTCCTGGTCGTGCGGTAAATTAGCCAGGGTTTCCACGAAGTCCACCACGCGGCCTAGCTCGGTACTTAGCCAGTCTGGTAGCGAGATGTGGAAGACCTTGGAATCGGCGCGCACAAAGCCAGCTTGCTCTATATACTTCTGGACTTGGTCACCGTCGACACGGGGAGTGCCCCAGTCTTGCAAGACTTTTCCCATCTTGTCGCACATGTATTTGTAGATGGACTTGTCAGAGACAGGGGACTCGTCGTGGTACACAACGCGGAAGTCTGTGACGCCGACCTCGAACCAGCCACCTGGCTTGAGCGAGGAGAAGGCGCTGGATAGGAGCGAGGACCAGTCACTGACCACGAGCAATGGGTCGCGAAGGTGGATGAAGTCGAAGACGTCGGCGCCCCATTTCCAGGGCCCATAGGCGTTGAATAAGTCAAAGGAACAGTTGGGTGGCACGGTCTTGGGGATATCTATCACAGTGTCTGTTCCAAGGATGTGAGCCTCTGGGTATTCCACTGCCATGTCCATGGCCCAGATTCCCGTGCCACAAGAAAGCTCCAAGATCTCCTTAGGGTCCGGTCCAATGGGTGCCAGGTGAGGGCCGCCCATGAGGATTCGGCATTTATCAAGCACCGCTATTTGTCGTACCTGTTCTTCGTTATCTTCAGCATTGCTGTAATTGGGTTTGTTCTTGAGAATGCGCGGATACCTTCGATTCTTGCCCGGGCTTTTCTTTTTGATGTTCTTGACGACTTTGTTCGGCCTTCTTGGGGAGGACGCAGAGCGGGTGCTTGGTCCCTCAGAAGGACCAGGGCTGATGGTTGGCCCCCCTGTAAGACGAGGGCTAGGAGCTCGTCCCTCAGACGGGACAGAGCTGGTAGCTGGTACATGCGACGGCCTGGTAGTAGTATTCGATCCCTTGATATAGTCATCATCATTCATCTCTTCACGTCGTTCTATCACTCCAGCCGGCTTTGCCAGATTTGCAATCCTGGCCGAGTTTGGGTCGAATGGATCATTCTCCAGAACAGTTGCTAGTGAAGGGAGCATGATTTCAGTGGCGAACTGGGCCATCTCTGCGAGCGGAGGTCGGATTCGCATGCTTGGTGAACCAGGTAGCTCATCTAGTTTTAGTGATGGAAGCTTTCGAATTCCCTCTGACGACGGACTTAGCGGAGGAAATGGTAGCGGTAGGGAAATGAGAGGTGGTAAACAGGGGAAAGAGGGAGGTCGAATTGGAGTTGGCTGCGGAGGAGGATCATCCAGAATGTTTGTATGAGCCTGGGTAGGATAGTAGTCTCTCAGAACAGGGAGTATGTTCGTCTGTGGAGTGGCGGTCAATAGTCCAGATAGATTGGACGGCGGTGCGATGAACCTCGTCCCAGCGGATGAGGCCGGAGCAGATATGGATTTGATATAGCCATTATTTGCCAGTCCTCCCGGTGCTTGACCGGCCGGCGAATTTCCGAGCTGTGTTGACAAAGAACTGAGGAGGATATCAAGGGACGAGTGGCTTCCATTTCGAGCTGGCATATCATGTTCATACCAACCATGGCTCGAACAGTCATGTTCACTGTGGTATCCTTTAGTGTCTGCCAGATGATTGGAACCCATGAAAGAGAACGTACGCCGGCATGGGAAGGCCAGTATAAAGCTGGCTGCATGGTAGGTAATATCGTCTACCGACGTTTTCTGTCACTGCCTTCGCGTTGTCGAAACCTGGAGCTGGATACCCATTCTGCCCATTAAGGAGCCGGGGGGTTGAACCTGACATAGTATGTGGAGGAAGGCTAGCAGCGTGAGCAAGATATATCTTTCTCGCGAAGGTAGAGATATCGAGCCTGACGAATGATCTTGATCGGTGCGGGGAGTGTGAGTTTGACCAATGACGCCGGCCAGTGTAGTGACTGCTCGGTAGGGAAAACGAAGCATGATAGGGGTCTTGAAGAGAGAGGTTGAAGAGCAAGGAAGAGGAAAAACTTCCTTGCCTCCTATGGGTATATGAGCCACTGAAGCCCGAGCCTGGTCAGAGGCAGCATGGTCACACCGACTTGATATGTCAAACCACACCAAATCCGTCATGAATCGTTGAACGCGAGGGTGGCGGGCCTAGAGACATGGCAGCATCCGACCGGGGAACGCTCTGCATGTTGCGACATGCATTGCATGGAATGAACGAAGTGACGGCCGGGGAGGGAGAGAAATGGTGCGAAAGAACGTCCGGCAGAGAGATATAGGTGGCTACCAAAACCACGGGTCAGCGAGTCCAGGTTCAAGGCGTCCTCAGCTGGAATTTCCTCTTATGTCCAGGAGCAACGTCATACCGTACCAGGATACCCTCTAACAAATCTGATGGCAACGAGCCCTTTACCACGCCTCTGCTGGTCAAGTATTGACTTTGTGGTGTGGGGTGGTGGCTGTTGATAGGATCGTCTGATTTCTGTGATCAGCTAACCCCTGGCCCCCCCCGAATTGGTTGCTCTCGGATCGGTGAGCTCGAATCGAATAAGCTAGATTTCGGTAGACGAAGCCGGCCAGCCGATCTTTTTATCTGAGCAGGAAACAGAGATCCCAAGTTAATACTCAGACATCGCCACAGTATGGCGGAGAGAGAAGAGCGGAGGTGGGGTGGGATGGGATGTGGGTAAGTCACCACCATCTCTCTGTTGGCTTCCGACTTGGCCAGTTTCCAGCCTTCTTCACAGCGTGCCAGCTGCTCCCGGTCCACTACCCCTCAATATTTTGGATGTCTTCTAAGACCCCTGTTGCATGCTCGCCTCGCTGCAGGTCTGATGGAGCGGTCGAAGGGCTCCGATGGTAAAGGAGAGGAGTCCTTTGTCCACGCCGCATCTGGCATCACTTGAATGTGACTGGCGGTTACAGCCAACCCTTGCCCGTCAGGCCTCAGGCTAGACTTGATTTGTTCCAGACTTGAATCAGAGTCTGAGCTTTGAAATTGGCTGCATGAGACTGATAGTACTACGCGGGAGAATAGAGATAAGGCGTCGAGCCTGAGTGCCTCTGTTGCACAACCCCTTGTGTGGCCATCAGAGTGACTATTGGGTTGAAAGCCATCGCCACTCGTATTTTGTCTTTGGTGGCATGCGAAGGAAGTTCAAGTTCAATTCAGTCAGCGACCATCGTTCGATTTGAAAAAGAGTGAGGTTTGGGAGAAGACTTAGGGCGTCGGTCGGAGGCGGGTCGCTTGACATTATTGAATGCAATGAATGCAATGCACGTTGGTGGCGTAGCCAGTGAACCTCTCATGCAAGCTCTTGCAGTTTGCCAAGTTCAATACAAGCCCTAGCTTCAAGTTCATTTTGTTATGGGGGCTCAGCCTTGCAAGCGTGGCAATCTGGTTCAGTCACGTGGCGACACCTCCTAGGTCATATTTGCGATGACCGGCCCGCTCCAGACAGAAGCCTGTGGCTTCATCAAGGGAGAAGATTGTTTAAAACCGTGGTAGACTCGTACATGTCAAGTGGGAGAGACCCGTTGAAGCGGGAGCAAATATGTGGCCGCCTGGACGACATGGCCGAGCCGGGCTGAATGGGATGCTGCCTTTGCCAGCCTTAATGGCCCGGACATAGACGCTTCGTATACTGTAGTTTAGCTCGGAGACGAATTTGTCAACTTACCCTTGCTGCTCGATGGGGTTCCCAAGGGCAAGCTCTGAGGAAGATTGGATATCGAAACATGCCTTTATTTCTTGGCACGAAGGGACAAATAAATATTGCATTTCAAAGGACTCTTGGTACCTAGGTAGCCAATGCGTGCTCCTGGCTTTGCTGCGGCCTGAGCAGGGCCAGCCTACGTGGCCCAGCTCGAAGGACCATGGCTGTGAAGAGGCATGTCCGAGATGGGAATATGCTAGGGCAAGATATTCGGCTCATGTCACACCGTCCGGCTTGTTAGAAGCTGACCAGAGATGGTGGGAATTTTCACGATTGCATCGACGGCGATCTCAAGGGCAAGTTAGCCGGACTGACTAAGCTGGCCTCTAAGAGAACGGCCAAAGCACGCGGCTACGAGCCATGTGGTTGGTTTGGCCAGCCTAGCGAGCCAGAATGCCGGCCCGAATGTTACAGTACCATACCGAAACAGCGCGCTTCGATCAAACTCTAGGCCTTGTTTAGGGCGCCCAATAGGCTCGCTGCCCTGTTATTTCCCGGTATTTCCCACCGAGTTTTAACTAAAGTGCCCTTTTGTGGATCTGTCACGGGCTCTCTTTACCACTGACACTGGCACGGGCCAAACTCTCATTCTCATTCCCAGCCTCCAAAAGCTTTTTGCCCCTCTGCACAACCTTTGGTCGACATCATCCTCTTCTACTCTTCATCCTCCTCTCTTCTCTGCGCTCTCTCAATTCTCTCTGTGCCTTGGTTTCTTCCTACACCCTTATTTTTTCTTCTGGATTACCGTGGAACACTCTCGACTGCTTCGATGGTGGTAGGGCACCGAGTAACACAACAAGACAAACTCGCCATTTTCACCGTTTCTGTGCCATTCGTTTAGCTTCTAAATTTGCCCCCGTTCGATTCGGACGATTCGGATTGCTGTATTTCTTGACATCGTCTTTCTCTGGGACGGACTCATGCCTTATACCTTTGTGAAACCGTAAACATGGAACCCACGACACCCACTAATGAAGATGTGGACATGATGAATCTTCCCAACGATAACGAGCCAGTTTATGCTGAGCCCCCTCCTCGTCTTGCTGCGCGCTTCTGTCGGAAATCCAATACTCGCCGGAAATCCTCTGCGAATTCCTCCCGTCGAAGCTCGTTGTCCTCCATCCACTCTCACTCTTCTGCACTTTCTAGCCATGGCGGCCCCAACACCACCCATATTGCTCAACATCTCCGACGAGCCTCCATTATTGAAAGTCGAAAAGCCCGTCTCGCGGATAGGGCAGCTCACGCAGAACAGGTCAGATTGAGAGCAGCCGCAGCCAAGGCATCTCAACGCGTGTCTTATAGCGAAGAGAAGGCCATAGCAGCACAGGCAGCTCGAGAAAAGTTACTTGCAGAGATCACAGCGCGATGTGAAGAAGAGGTCAAGCGGGCCAAGAAAATTGCTGAAGAAACAAGAGAGAAGAAAGCGGCGGAATTGGCCCGACTGAAGGAGGAAATGGCCGAGAAGTTTGCAGAGGCAGCACGGCGGAAATCGATTTATCAACAAGGCATACGCAGGCCGAGGACCACTTCATTGGCAGCCGTCGAAGAGAAAAAGATTCTGCCGACTGTGCTCAAACGTTCGAATCGTGTTTATGCGGCAAAGGTCATCCAACGATCCTGGAGGCGGTACCGCGAACGCAAGATCATGAATGCCTTTGGTGCGCTTGAATTGGACTTGAGCCGTGCCAAAGCCCTATCTTTCGAAGAGTTAACAAAGTTGCTCTCCATGGAAAAGACGACAGAAGTTACTTCCTCGGTTCTCAAACATCTCGGTGTCCTGGAAGACGTCCAAGAGGATTCCGGCGCTGTACGCGTTTTCCTCAGTGCTTACCTGGTTTTGGCACATCCGATGCAGGCCCTCAGTCACGGTGGTAACCAACCCCAAGAACAGGAGCTGATGAACAAAGCGGCCTCTTTGGTGGAATTATTCGAGTCTTACATGACGGCTGTTCCACGGGAGGTGATGTCCAGTTCAAGCAAAGACGCCATGTCATTTGCCTTCAATGATTTCACGTCGACGTTTCATGCGTGGAAGAGCCAGGATTTGGGAGTCTTGGTTGATATCATGGTCAGTTCATTTGTCAATCTCGATTTGATTCTACAAGCGACCACACACGACCACGACGGACATGTTGCCGAAGACTATCTTGACGCAGTCCGGCAGGAGCAAATAAAATTGCTGGCTAGGTTGAAAAGGCTTGCCGGCCCAGAAGAGGCCCTTTCAAGAGTCAGAGTCGCCGTGAGGAAGGCACGGAAACAACGAGCCGCCGATCAGCGAAAGAAAGCGGCGGGACAAGTCCCCCGCGCTTCGACTCCCACCAGCGAAGGGCTGAGCGGTGCTCAAGGGGCTCCAATTACACCGCCTGCTTCTCCCCGACCAGATCGTCGAGACCAAGAACCACGAGCCTTGTCCTTTGCCGACAGTCTCGGACGGATCATGACCGTGTTGCCATCCAACCGCGAGATTGCTCACGAAATACAAATAAACGGCAATTTTGAGGTACAGCAACGACCATGGACAGATGCGCGGAAAGACCTGATGAATTCTCTTCGTTCGGGCATGCGAAGCAGCATGCAAGATGGAAGCACCGAAGCCATTGCTCGATGGACTCATGCAATGGCAGTGCTCGTTCGTGAGAAGTTGATGAATTTGATCAGTCCACGGCATCCTCTTTACGACCGGATTGATGGCTTCCTAGATCCTGCCTTGATCAATCAGCAATGTCGTAATGGCATGTTTTCATATGACTCTTTCTTCGAAACCATTGCGGGGTTGATTGCCCAAATCTGCTCGCCCGGTCGAGATGAGAACGTGAGAGCATTTACCGCAAACACAGCCAGTGACACCATTGACCGCCTCCTTGAACTCATCAACATCATCGATCTGATGACGTTGGACCACATCAACTTCCAGTTCAGACTGGCTTCTCGATCCGTCCTCGAGCGCGGCCATGAGCATGAGATAGCTTTGTTTGAGCGAGATCTTCAAGACGGGGTCCACGCATTGGAACGAACCAAGCAGTGGTGGGCAAATGCCAAGTCCCATGTGACGGGGCCAAACACGAACGGCAACGTTCTTTATGCGCGAGGATTGGCTGATACGGTATTGGGCAACTCACATCTCTCCTATCGCAACCTTCCGGAGACCCTGCAACTCGATTACGTTCGTTTGCTAAAGTTGAGGGCGAGGGCATTCCAAATGGTGGCGACGTCCTCAATACTTCTCACTACGAAGATCCGGCTCAGGCGGAATCGAGAATCGCTTTGGACGAAAGATGCCGAACGACTCATGTCGTTAGACCTTTTGACCACTGATAACAGTCGCGTTGTTTCTTTCATCGAATCTTCCCATATGATGCCAGATTCGACCAAAGAGGGTTTGTCCAATTTTGTCGAGCGAGTCCTTCCTCCTGCCATCGCCGCAGCACAGGTTGCAGACTCGGCTGAACAAGACCGACAAGATGCTATCCACAGTCAATCTAAATACGATCCATCAGATGCCGAGTCTGACGGGTCGAACATGGGAGATGTGTTCACCGAACAGATTGCCACTTTCTTGCTGAAATCATTGCGAGAACACGTCTTTGCCAGGCTCTCAGCCGGTGGGACTGCCGAAAGAGTACGAACAACGACGAGTGCAGGAGAATTTCTTGCGAGAGTTGGAATGCCCGAATACCTGGAAGAAGTCAATCGACTGGTAGACGGGCTTGAAAGAATTCGATCGGTCGACCTCAAAGCTCATGAAAGATGGTACGATCAAATAGCGGCTGAGGTATCTTGAACGGTTGACGTACCATGATTCAGTTCAGGAGTGGGGGCTCTTCAATCGCCTGGCGTTTGGTGGATGCGACGGAACCTCGAGGAGGTTGTTGGTGTATCATGCAGTACAAATCCATTTTACCTCATGATGATAACGACGTGAATTGAAGCATTTCATGTGAATCAAAGGCCTGTCCTAGCCCTCCCAAGACGTGGACTTAGAAGAAGAAAACCTGCGGCCTCGGCAAACTCAGTAGGTAGTATCGGTGAGTTGATGGTAAGATATATGAAAGGTAGTCACTAGCAGGTTTGAATGGGAGGGTCCTTGGGACCAAGAGACCCCTCAGTCGCACACGGGAGGGAAACGACCGAAAGGCACGATGATTGTTGATTCGTAAAGTCCCGACCTTAACAAGCAACACCACTGCAACGACACACGTTCGATTCAGCCGCGCGTGCAATCATCAAATCACCACAGCTTGGATCTTCACTTGAGCTTTCATTGTTAAATACCTAGCTATGGAGGGGTTCTTGAGCTCACAAGGCTCATTTCAGTATCTGCTCTTCACGTCCAAATGGCCTATCCTTGATTCCTTAGCCGACCTCAACATCCTCACGAGAAAACTACAAATCCTTCAAACCCATTGACGATCCTCAGAAGATCTCCGACCCCAACACCCCACTCATCTGCGATGAAGAATTGATCGGGGAGATGAACGGCGTGCGGTTTACCTATTCAAGAGGTGATTGGTATAGGGTGTTCAAGCATGATGCAGGCCGCGAGAATTTGTTCTTTGAGCGGAAAGAATCGCGTGGGATTGAATAAATCCAAGACGGCCACAAGGGATCTCACTGCTCGCCGATTCGGAGCCGACAAGATCAAACAAGATATTACGCAAAGTTTTATCAAACACAGCCTCAATCGAGCAGAGATTGGCGAGGAGTCATCTCTTCAGTTTCTTTGCAGAATCCGATACCACAACCACCATAATTAGATCGGGATCTTGAACCCTCGACTGTACACGAAACTCCAGTCGGAATATGATTCATCTGGGGTCTCATTGACCGAGATTATTTCCAATAGTTGCGCTCAGAAGTTGCCATGCCTCAATACTTCATGTCCGTGAAGCTCTGCGATATATCATTCTGCAGCCACCAGGTTGATGCCGCGTACGGTAGGTCAACAGGGTGACACACAACGGTAATGTTTTTCCCGGCCGGGACTGAATGGCCTTCGGCGCATGGAATGTGTATCGAGAGAACACGACAGCCTATGGCGAAGATGCAGACGTTTTCAGACCTGAAAGATGGACTGATGCCCACCCAGAGCAACATGCGAGGATGGAAAAGTCTCGCGATTTGGTGCTTAGGTATGGGAGAAAAGATTGCTCAGATTGACCTGCTCAAGACATGTGGTTACAAATCGAACAACGCGAGGCAACGGCCTTTGGTTCCATCGATGTCCGATGGACAGTTTGACCGCTCTTTTCGCCTCAAACCGCAGCTAAATGGTCTGGGATTTGCCAGAGTTGCATTCGACGGTGGACACCTGGTTTGAGTCTCATCTCAACACATAAATGGGCGCTGGAGTGGTCCCAAGTCATCGTTGAAGAGGACACTATTGAGATGTATATTCAGTATCGATATTGAACTCTCCGCTGAAGCCGAAGTCTATCGGCTTGTCTGCACTCAATAATTGAAGGGAGTTTACCAGCTTGTCGGGTAAGGTAGGCGTATTGGTATGTCCTATTGACGCTTAACAGATCTAGACATTCCTTGCTTTTGGCCTCGAATGATTCCTTATGCGTCGACCATTACCCTTTCCTTTCCCTTTCTCTCTTTTCAACGCCCACGTTCTATCTTATCAAACGGACCTTCCCGCGTCCCCCAATAGCCTTGAATAGTCGACCAATACTGGAACCATGGCGGACAACGAATTGGACGACATGATTCCTGAAGCTGAAGGTGTGAGTGTTGACCATTGTCTACAACATCAATACGCATCTTGAGCGCAGTCGGAGATGGATCCCTCCGAATGGCCGACGATACCATGCGTAAAAAGAAGTCTTCAGTTTCGTCCCCAATGACGAACCCGAACAAGATGGCATGGACATGTAGCACCATGCTGGCTTCCTAGCTCTCAGGGAGTGAAGATACGTTGCGCCCTTGTAGAGCTTCGGAGACTCTTGGACCTGGGCACAGGCACGGGGATCTGGACTATACAAATGGGAGACAAATTTGCCAGTGCAGAAGTCATCGGCGTCGATTGGAGCCCCATCCAGAAGCATCCAAAAAGAAGAACGGGGATTCGGACAAACCTAGGCGTAAGACCCCGAATATCGACGTCGTGAATCTGAACAAGCTGAGGCGCGACGAGCAAAGAAGCCCCAAGATCCTGAATATAAGAAGGGAAAAAATAGAGGAGAAATCACGGAAAATGACGCATATACGCGCAAGACCCTCAGTGGAAACGTCTTCAAATTCAAAAGGCAAGGGGAGCCCAGAGCCACGAAGAAGAATGCTGCATGATGTGAAGGACGTGGCCGCCAAAGGCGTTTGTACCTTGCTACGGTGGTTGATGAGGTAGCGTATCTGTGGATTGACATGGACTTCGAGAGGCTGATCCTATAATGACTCCATCTTCACCAACACGTCTCGCTGTCAATTCAAATATTTATTGAACCATTCCGCCGCCTGCTTCACGGCGGCATTGTAACCGTCCATATTCTCAGTGTTTGATTTGGCTCTAACACAAAAGCCACTGGACAACGTTAGTACAGTGCACGTGTCTTTTTCCGGGGGGATACGAACTGTTTGCAGCCCTTATAAATGCGGAATTCATAAATACATCCGCCCTCTCCACTTTCGCCGGCCTCCTGCTTGACTTTGGCCTCCATATCCGCCGCCACCTTCTCATTGAACTGGCGATCATCCGCGGCCACGGCACTGCAGTACGGGACCTTGAACTTCTTGATCGCTTCGACGACCATTTCGGGCGTCTTGACGATATAGCTGGGATGCCCGTTGAATTGAGCGTCGATCAAACGCTCACTCCCGCCGGGGGTAGCGGTCTCGGCACACAGTTTCGAGCTCGGCCACCCCCCCCAGCAGAATCCGGCAACCCCCAATTTGCCGCCTTCGGGCAACTCGGCCTTCATCGCGCGGGCATACGCGAGGATTTTGTCGTAGACTTTATCCGGATGGCCGAATAGCAGGAACGGGATCAAGGTGGGAAGGATACTCAGTGTGGTGAAGAATTTGCCGAAGACGCCGCCAACGGTCCATTTCGGGAGTGGATCCATGATGTACTCCATCTTGTCCAGCATTTCGGGGACCATGCCGCCGCGGTAAACGACGTCAGGGATCAAAACGCGGCAGCCGGTCATGGACGCATATTTGTCGGCGAGGATCTTGTTGTTGACTAGTTTCAAGGAGAAGCCGTCGGGGAGATATAAGATGGCGGATTTCGAGCGCGACGGGTCACTACCACCCGCGATGTAGGTGCGGATGCCGTGGACGGTTTCGATTGTGCCCGTTGCTTCGGTGTGCGCGTGAACGGAGCCACGGAAACAGTCAGGGCAGGACATTTCGAGTCAAGTTCAGGTTGATGTTGGAGTTTCCGAGCGAAAATGAAGTAACGAGTGATCTATCTGGTCTTCAGGTTTGGTGTAGGTAGGTAGTAGTCTAGCCTGCAGGTCGCACATATATTCTTCCGGTGGTGATATGTTTCCGGTCTTTAGATGTTACGTCCGGTCCGGTTTGGAGGTAAGTGGTTGACCGGCCCGTTACAGGACGAGATTAGTGATTTGAAGGGTTGTAGATAGTATCTCCTACGTAGACTCACGATTGTGGCTCACAGGTCGGGCGGGTGAGAGTCTCAGATCGGAGCAGCTATGTCTGGCATGAGAGGCCCAGATTGGCATAAGTATTTTTATACAATTCGAGCTTTGTCTGCCGCCTGGTTAGGATAACTTTTTTACCTAGCCAGCTAGGAGGGTCTGTTGGTCCGGGTGACTCGGCAATGATGTACCCACCCTTTCGCAGCCCCAGAGGTGCATAAACGCATGAACAAGCATTTTGCTTGCAATGTTTCTCCATCCACGAGGGAAAGCATATTTGCACCAACGTACACAGGATCTCGAAAGATGCAGGAATGGTTCCTCTTCCTTTGGTTGATCTAGCCACCCGTGGCGTCCACGAGGGAAAACCCTAATAGAGAGTTGCGACAGTGCATACCCACTCTACCTTGGTCCCTACCTGGTCCGTAGCAAGAATTTTTACAGTTTCTCATCGGGTAGCATAAGCCATTTCCTGAGAAAGCCTTAGGAATATGAGGCCTCCTCTCCTGTTGTGGGCGCTTGTCCCGGACTCGGAGAATAAAGGGCCACCCAGTTTCCATCATTCCGCATCACTCCTCGTCTAAATTTTGTTTATTTGTCTCCCTCTTCTCGTGACCTAGCGTCCATTGTCAGCCGAAACGTCTTTGTGGCTGACACGGTTGTGGAGACGGGCTTTGCCAGGGCCGAAAGAGCTCTAGCAGTACTAGCCGAAGATCCTCAGCGACTTGACCGCGCAAGAAGGCGGTTTAGCTGCTCTTCACCATCATACACGTCTCATTAATCGCACCACTCAACTCGATCTTAGAGTACCAACCAACCGAGCGAGGAAGAGCGACATTGTCAGGAGTGACGATGGCGGCTAGCAAGAGAGTGGGTATTATCGATGCCATACTATCGGCTCGGTGATCAGGAGATGGGAGAGCAAAAACACATTATCGAAGAACCTGAAAACCGAACATGCCCTGTACCCGTTGGAACAAACTTTGGCCAAGTCGATCACGAGAACGTGAAGAAGCACCGTGTCGAGCAGGGCCACCAATGGAAGAATGAGATGGCTCTTGATTGTGGAAACATCAAGAGCCGCTGGAGCCCCAATTGGACACCGACACCGACGCAGAGGCGGCACTGGGGGAAATGAGCTGAGCCGAAAGCCAAACGGCCCCCAAAAAAGATGAGCAGAAGCGATAGATTGCGGGGAGACGAGTAATACAAGAGCGGGAATACGAGGCGTTTACGTCCCCTTTTCCAATTTATTTATCAAATGTCAAAGGAGCAAGACCAAATCCAAGATTGTCGAGGGTAGGAGGTGTTCATTGCCCCAGCATGTGCTGACATCAATACAAAGGCATATGAGAATGTCACGAACCGCAGGATGAAATGAGGTATTTGGAACCAAAAATGGAAGATATCACCTGGAATGGAAGTCATGAAGCGACACCTTGCTCATCTATTTTTGGACCCCTTCCATTCTGCGACAAGAGTCTGAGATAATGGAAACGGCTCTGAACTGACAGGCCGCAGGAATTGAAGTAGCCAGATTAGTGGATAGCGACGTGGAGTCTTATTCACCCCCGGTCCCCGCCCGCGAGGCCGACACGACAACCAAAGAGGAACAAAGTCCCCCCAAAAAGATGCAAATTCCCAGCCTATTGCAAGTGGGTTTCTTGGGCCAGTGCATTCCTCAAAAATGTCAAGAACTACTGCCAAAAAGAGGCCTAGACTTCGGCAACCACAGATGGATTGAGTACTCCTAGATCCCTTGTCCGGACCACTTGCACACCACCGCGTGGTGGCAAACGATTACAGATGAAAGGTAAATCGATGCTTCATTCGTGGACCAAAGATGCTGCTAGAGGAATCCACTAGTTTTGCACATGAAGCTGCATTGGATGGGTATCTGTACGATTCGAAACTGTCCGCGAGAATCTCGACTTCCTGGCCGAAGATTCCAAAGCTTCTGGTCTTCACGAGTCGAGACCTCACCAGGCGGGACACGGCATAACTAGATTCGAAGACGTTGTAACAAATCTACAGCCTTCACTGCACCGTCCCATTATGTTACTTTTGTCTTGTTTTTGTCTGCTCATCTCCAGCAATATTGATCTACTGAAAGCTATTGTGAACGGGCCGAATGAAGCTTGAAATCCTTGTCCATCATCCTACATCCGTCCATGTATTTTGTATTTTGTATATCGGGTCTTGTTCCCACCACCGATGGAGAGATCGCTCGGACCTCCATGCTGCATAAACCCCACCTTCACCTGCGTCTATTCAACTATTCGCCGACTCTGAGTCGATGTCCTCCTCCGCGACTGTCACTCTCCATCGCAACAAACGGTCGGGAAATTGAAACAAAAAAAGGGTTGCGAGGAAGGTATCATACCACGCACAGATATCAGTCACACAAGCTATCTTAGCTTCAGGAGGACGACCATCACAGGAGGCAAGCTGCAGGATTTGCGCGTGTGGATGTGAAGCTGATCAAAGAACTTCCGTCCATTGAAGGAAAAGTGATGAGAAGGAAGCAATAGGGAGTCCTCCTTAGTACCATATCGAATGCGACTGGATTGGACTTCGATTGAATCATGGCAAGCCCATCTCCATCCATCCGTCTAGACGACATCGCTCTAACGCTTCCTCTCCCACAACAGCCTCACGCCGACGCCGCCTCTTTCTCCCCTTCTCTCAGCAAACCAACTGCCTTTAACCAACTGCTCACCTCCCTCGGAACCCTAGTAGCTGACCAGCGCAACTGGGTCGCCAACACCGCCAACACCGCCTCGCTGCTATGGCATATGTACCACTCACTGCCCGCGCCGTCTGCGTCTGTAAACTGGTCTGGCTTCTACGTGCTTGACCCAAAGGATTCGACACAGTTGATCCTCGGCCCGTTCATGGGCAAAGTCGCGTGCCAGACCATCCGGATCGGGAAGGGCGTCTGTGGCGCGGCGGCCGATGGGGATGGGAGGACTGTCTTGGTCAAGGACGTCGAGCGGTTTCCTGGCCATATTGCTTGCGACGGCGATAGTCGGAGTGAGATTGTCGTCCCGATCCGGGCCGGTGGGAAGGTACGTTTGCTTTCAGTTTGGATTTTCTTCTCAACGTAAGTCATCGATTGGGTGGCCTTGTTGATGAATGCATACAGGTCGTCGGAGTCATGGATGTTGACTGTGCAGAGGTCGAGGGGTTCGATGACGAGGATCAAGAGGGTCTCGAGGCCATAGCTGAGCTGTTGGGCCAATCGTGTGATTGGTAAAAAGACACATCACATTCTGGAATTCATGTCTTGTAGGTGTGCCCATTTCATCCCTCTTGGATTCTCGTTGATTCATGGGTATCAAGGTCGTCAAGCTATCTATTCCCGACAGCAACTCATGCTCAGTCATGATTTCGAAGTTCGGGTCACTCCCTTTTTCTGTCGAACTTGTTCTGCCGCTCGCTCATCTTGATCATGTCATCCCAATGATTCTCCACACCTCTCATGTCCCCGAGCTGGATGCCCTGTTGCAGATGCGCAATTGAAGAATTGTCTTTTCCGTCAATCCCCTACATCTGCATCGCCATGTTCGCACCATCCTTGAAATTCGTTCCGGCTCGTGAACTCTTGATGATCTTTGTGACTTGATCCTCCAAATCATCCCAATCATCCGTTGCCACCTTGGTCATCTCAGTCCCGAAATATCTCTGAATTTCCATCAATTTCTCCCAATCTTGTCGATTGCTGATGAATGTGACAGCCACGCCGACACGTCCGAATCGTCCCGTTCGTCCAATACGATGGAGATATGTTTGTGGGTCTGCGACGTATTTGCCGCCCCCGACAAACTTGTCCGGAACATCGTAGTTGACCACCATCGACACCGATTGAACGTCAATCCCACGAGACAGGACGTTTGTGGTGATGAGAACTTTGGCATGACCCGTGCGGAAAGCGTCAATGATGACATCTCGCTGTGCTCCTTCATAACCTCCGGTCAACGACACCACTTTGTGTCCTTCTGCAGTCATGCGTTGTTCAATGGCGGCGGCCGTTTCTCGAGTCTGGATCTGGTCAGATGGTCGAATCATGTCAAAAGAAATCCGTGGCTTACCTTGACGAAGATGATCGAAGAGCCGATGGTCAATAGTCCGTAGAGCTTCACCAAGACATCGTACTTGGTTTGATCACTGTCACAATCGAGATAGATTTGTTTGATGCCTTCGACGGTCAGATCTTGATGTTGGAGGGTCATCTGATTGGCGTCGGGAGCAAATTGCTGGGCGTATTTGATGACATAGTCTGGGAAGGTGGCGGAAAAGAGAATGATTTGAATATTCTTGGGGAGCATACTGGGAAATTGTTAGTGGAGACGAGCCCAAAAACAAGAGGGTTGACACCACGGACGACTTGACACGAATGCATTGATCACCCAGACCCTGTTGGTCGAGCATGTTGTCTGCCTCATCCAGAACAAGGACCTTGAGCTGTCTCGCATCCAGGACTCTCTTACGAATCATATCCATGACAGTGCCAGGAGTTCCCACCACCACGGAAGCTTCAATCTTTTTGCTTCGAGCGGCTGCATCTTGAGGAACAGCGGCTTCAGTAATGAGTCCTGGCACGAAGGATCCCATGACCTTGACAACACCCACAATCTGTCGAGCAAGCTCTCGGCTGGGAGCCAGAACAAGTGCCTGCGGTGTCTTTTGCATTTCCTCCGTGCTGAGGTCAACACGGTGCAGGATATTCAGGACAAATGCGGCCGTCTTTCCCGTTCCAGATTGAGATTGACCGATGAGATTTTGAGGAGGGTTCATCAAGAGGAGTGGCAGGGTCTTCTCTTGGACTTTGGACGGTCTTCGGAAGTTCATGCTCATGACACCTTTGAGGATGTTTTCGTCTCTGAAATCCGTCAGCACGGAAACACAAGGCTATGAAGAATGTGACGTACAGTCCCAGTTGCTCGAATGAGGTGGCTGAGTACAGAGGATTGTTTGGGTCGGCTTGCATATCTGCCAACTTGATTTCGACATCATATGCCGGCTCTTGTAACTCGGATCCGCCAAAGGGCTCTGTAGCTCCATCCACCTGGGAGGCTGGTTCTGTTGAATCGGCAGATTTCTTTCCATCGGTATTTGCCATGGCATTAGTCTTCCCGGCGGCGGGAGAAGTAGCCTCATCAGTCCATAAGGGACCAGATTGAGCATCTGGTTTGGAGATGCGGTCTGCCAGAGAGCCGCTTGCCGCGGGAGGCTCAGACATGATGGTCTGCGAATTCCAGTAGCAGGAAAATGAGGTCGATCGATAGGACTCAGTTGGTCGACAGGAGGAAGGGAGGGGATGTGTCGATGAGAAAGTGAATCGTTATGGGCGCCAAAAATGATGAGAACAAGTCGTGGTCTGACGTTGATCGGCACAAATCAATAGAAGATTTCGTTGTACAAAAACAAGAATTGCCTGCCCGTCGTGTATTTGGCAGAAACCTGTATTGTCGATTTCAGGCTGCGAAGGTGGATAGAAAATAACAACCACGCATCAAAGCGAATGTGGCGTACTTAGTGCGGGGATGTTACTGGCAGTCCCAACGCCTAATGGGCGTATCACTGGCTTCCATTTTGGCGCCCGAGCCACACATCACAAGCGCCCACTCGCAGCCTCAGATCCTAATGTTACCCAACACCCCCATTTCGCGTTTGGCCATTCAAGGTTATCAATTTCCCCGCCAATGCTCGGCCTTCACATCCAGACGGACACGGTTCCCGATTGCACGGAAAACGGCGTCAATATTGAAAGAGTCCAAGGATCGCGACCTGCTCAGTCTTCATAGACGTTGGCTGGGAAAATGGAATGATGCTGCTGTGTTTACTTGACTGTTCTTCAGAATGGCTCAGGCGGCAACGGTCAGCTTTGGTGCCGAACTCAAGGTTCGTTTGTTCGTTTGGGCCGGTTCGACTCTCCTGACGTTGACCTTGTCTTAGGACGGCTACAAGCCTGTCGACAACTGGGTACGTGGCCCTCAGATCCTTCATAACCATCGCAGCAAGAACAGCCCTCTGAATCTCTGGTCATCTAGGTAAACCTGGGAATCGCCTGGCTCACGGAAATTCAAGAATTCTACCAAGAACGATCTACCATCGAGAAAGAATACAGTCAGAAGTTGACGGCATTGGCGAAGAAATACTATGACAAGAAGTCTAAGAAGTCCAGCAACTTGAGCGTGGGTGACAACCCTGCTCTTACACCGGGGTCTCTCGAGTCTGCTTCCCTCACGACATGGACCACCCAGTTGTCCACCCTCGAAGCGCGAGCAAATGAACATGGCAAACTGGCCCAAGATTTGATCAGTCAAGTCGTGACCCCCCTGGAGTACAACGGAAGAAAACTCGAAGAGTTAAGGAAAAGCCATGCCGAACACCAGGCCAAATTGGTCAAGGAACGAGACTCATCGTACGGGGACCTCAAAAAGTTAAAGACCAAATATGACGCAGTTTGTCAAGAAGTCGAGAACAGAAGGAAAAAGGCCGACTCGTCCTTTGACAAGGCCAAAGCTCACAGTACATACAACCAGCAATTGGTGGAAATGAACAATGTGAAAAACACATATTTGATCGGGATTAACGTGACGAACAAGCTGAAAGAATGCTACTATCACGAGTACATTCCGGAACTGCTGGATTCGTTGCAGGATTTGAACGAGACGAGAGTGTCCAAGTTGAATTCGATATGGATGGTGGCCGCGTCCCTGGAGACCAATACTCTCAAACGAAGTTCCGACCATCTGTCTCATCTTTCATCGGAAATACCAAGAAACCACCCCGGTCTCGACAGCAATATGTTTGTCCAGCACAATGCTGTTCACTGGCAGGAACCGTCCGACATGGTCTTCGAACCATCTCCAGTCTGGCTGGACTCCGACAATATGATGACCGACGAAACATCCAAAATTTTCCTTCGCAATATACTTCAAAAGAGCAAACCACTGGCCAATCAACTCAAGACGGAATCTGCTCAGAAACGGCGAGAGCTGGAAAACGTGAAGAGGGCCCGTCAGAATATTCGGGAAGGAAAGGACAGACGTGACGAAGTCGACTGCGTCAGGTCGCAATTTGCGGTTCAAGAAGAACTTCATGCCATCGACCGAAAACGTCTGACGGCCGAAGTTGAAACTTCGACCATCACCTCGGTGGTGGGAGATCTCAGCATGTATGGCAAGAGTCACTCGCTCAAATCCGAAACCTTCAAAATACCGACGAATTGCGATCTCTGCGGCGATCGGATTTGGGGATTGAGTGCGAAGGGCTTCATTTGCGCCGATTGCGGCTTTACCTGCCACAGCAAGTGTCATATGAAAGTCCCGGCGGATTGTCCCGGAGAGCAAACAAAAGAAGAGAAGAAGAAGCTCAAAGCCGAGCGACAAGCCGCCGCCGCAGTAGCGGTAGAAGCGCCTGCATCGAATGGGGTCAGTTCTGCGCCAGCATTGACGAGACAAGATACCATGAATAGCCTGTCCTCGGGCTATGCAGCCAGTGCTTCCAGGTCCTTATCGGGCAATGTCGCCAGATTATCCACACAAGACGAAAGCTCGACGCCAATGGCCAGCTCCCCGATCACGTCGGTCCCTTCGAATGCAGGATCGACCGTCGGTGGTGCGCCCCGACGAAACAGAATTGTCGCTCCGCCTCCAGCTGCATATGTGAGTGCACCAGCCGATGTGGGTGCCAATGGAAGCAGCCAGCCGAAGGCGAAGATGCTGTACCCTTATGAGGCGAGGGATGAAGGTGAAATCTCCCTGTCAGAAGGTACAGAGGTCAAAATATTAGAACCTGACGGTATCCTCTCCTATTCTGACCATCGTGGCAGCCGCTGACCATTTGCAGATGGCGGATGGACCAAAGTCCACGCCGGATTTGGTAAAGAAGGTCTCGTTCCCACGGCTTACCTGGAAGAACTCCCTCCTACCGCAAGCACACCGGCACACGAACGTCCACCGTCACTCTATTCCAACTCAAGCGCGTCTTTGGCGTCATCCAATGTTGCAGCGGCCACGAAGAAGAAACAAGGTCCAGCTGTGGCCCCCAAGCGAGGGGCCAAGAAAGTAAAATATGTCGAGGCTCTGTATCCGTACACGGCTCAGAGTGACGCAGAGTTTGATATGACAGAAGGTGAAAGATTCATTTTGATCAGCATGGGAACCGGAGATGGTTGGGCGGATGTGGAAAGGAACGGAGAGACAAGAAGTGTGCCCGCAAATTACATCCAGGAAGTTTAGAAGCCCCTGTTCTTGGTCGACGGCGTGGACTATACACGACTTGACTTCGAGGGGATTGTTTTGGGTGACTCTGTTGCATAGATGCATGTCGATGTCGATGGCATAGTTCATGTTTGGGGCTGATTTGCGCGTGGCATGGAACTTGATGCTTCACACAGAGCAGAGCAGAGAAAAGAGTAGGATGGGTCTTTCGGTCTCATCCATTCTAGACTTGAACGGTGCAATATCTCCATCTCGATTCAAAATGGATTTTGACAGCAACAGTACTCCATACTCCTCACTCCACAACTTATCATCTACCACGTACAGCACCTGTCCCTGCACCCGTCAGCAACGAAAATGCTTGTTCTGGACTTGTTCGAGACAATCCAGGACCGAGCCCTATCCACTATTGGGCCTCCTGCCCCTGTCTATCACTCGCTATTTCTGTCTCCCGAATGTTGTGTTTCTGATTGGCCAGCCCCCGACGACGCGCCCGCTTCTCGTAAAATAGCTTGAAACTTACCATTCTTGACGCGCAAAAGACAAGGCATTTATTTTCAGCTCAACTTACTAATAAAACAGCTATCATTTTCGCCCGCCGAATCCAGATTCGGGATGCGGTCCAGTCGTCTTGTATTGGACGGCACCACCTCAGGTGATTTGCTCTTATCTCTCTCTCCTCTCTCTCTATTCAGCACGCGATGGGGAAGGGGCAAGTTCAATGGATCGAGTTCTCTTCATCCTTCGAAACGGGCTCCCGATCGCTCTATGGCGCACCAACACGGCGCTCAAAGGCCCAGCCGAGCAGCTTTTTTCTCTTGGCTTTTCATCAGCTCGTGTCTTTAGACCTGAAAACTGATGGTCCAATCGCTACAATTCGAGATACGGGATGACCCTGCATAATAGCCAATGCCATGCACACGGCTCTCCTGTTCTCAGCCCCACAGCGGTTGCGTGTGTTACCTTTCCAGAAGGAAAAGGTGCTCAGTGTGACTAGGCACAGCTAGCCCCTTCTTTCGCTCTCTGAAGGGCTGCTTGTTTTGAATCGAGAAAGGCACCAAAGAGTCAGCCCTAGGTAAGTCCCAAGACCGTAGTTTCGTTTTGCTTTCAGGCACAAAGAAAAGGAAAAGATCCCGCTTTCTAATAAATTACTTTTACTCTTTCTCTTTCGTTGATTCCCATCTACGTACACATCCGTATCCAAGCGAGAACGAGACAGGAATACAGGACCCTTGTGTGGATGCGATTCGTGGCTCGTGACTTAAACAAGTACTAAAATGGCAGACACTCTTGCTGTCGCTGTCCCTGTCGCTCCCGCTATCACCACCACATACCAGCGAGCGGCCGCAAAGACAATCCCCGTCAGTCCTATCACGTCGGCTCCGATAATATTCACACAACGAGACTTAATCAGACGAGCCGAGGACACCATCGATGATAACACCTGTGGCTGGGTCAACGGCGACTACAGTATGTAAGCTACTTACTGCCAATATCGTTCGCCAGACTGGATGGAGTCAAGTAGTTGACTCGTGAACCCTTCTTCGCAGATACTCCTCTCGCATGCACATATCCCTACCATCGGCCCTGCCTTTGGGGTCCCGAGCTTCATGTGGTAGGATGCTGCATCGATGCTTCAACGGACCATTGTGCCTGGGCGACTTCCTGCGTGCCGTATTCAGAGGTGAACAACGGATGCGATTCGGATTGTCAAAACAACAACCTTAACACGATCTGGTACGTCTTGGGGTCCAAAACAATGTGGAAGCTCGCTTTTTTTTTTTTTTTTTTTTTAAATTGGGCTAACCTCCACTCGATGAACTTTCAGTGATTCAGTCAATTCCCTATGTGCTACAGCAACCTTCGCCGGACCCGAAGGATACACCTACCTCAGCTGCACCAGCAGTTCAGGTCCCACACAAACCATCGCCCTCACATATGACGGCGGAAACGCCACCATGGAAAACTTACCCCGGTATTTCTCGGACTTCTGGTACAGCAGCAGCGGAAGTGCTATAGCATCGTCGTTATCCTCAGCATCAGCTACATCTAGTGCCTCATCTTCCAGCACTCCGGAATCGGCTGCGTCAGACGTCCAGTCCTGGCTAGATGAGCACAAAGGGGCCATCATCGGCGGCATAGCCGGGCTCTGCGTAGTTGTTGCGCTGCTTGTTTTCGGCTGCATCTGCGTATGGCGAAGGAGGAGGGTCAAAGTCAGTGCTGGAAGTGGTGGGAAATATGCTCCAGCGTCGCAACAGATGCCTCACCAGGAGGCGTACCAAATGCAGTCCCAAGGAGCGTATCAGCCTAGTTACCAGGGAAATTTCCAGAGTCAGCCTTATGATGGTGCTGGTGTCTATGTGCCGCCACATCGATAGGTGAGGGATGAAATCCGGAGTCATCGCAAAAGCAAAACCTGGAGGTTGGCGCGCTGGAGTTTGCTGGGTTTCGTGCGCTTGGGGCTGAAGTTTGACTGTGTCGTCCTGGCATAGACTGGGGATTTGTGAAAAATCATCATTGAGAGGGACGAAAGGCTTTGTTCTCATCGTTGCCGCGTTGAGTTTGATTTGCAAGTGCCAGTGGGATATCTACGATCCCATGAACGAGGGAGTTCAGGTACATATCTGGGATCGTCTATTCGTACTCCCTATCGTTTTGAGCCTGGTGTTGGACTGAGTAACTTGATCTCTACGATGGACGGTATCTAACTACCTATGTTCTCAAAATATCATAACGGACACTCTACTACCGTCAATATGAATGAAACCGCCTCTTTCCCAGTACTATATCTCTCGTTTCTTGGTTTTCAAGGATCGAGGTTCCCTCTTCTCTCGATTCTTCCATGATGGGGACACTAACCAAGCATTGGCACCACTCAAAAGATCTCGTCATCTCCGGAGCTCTTACAGCGTCTTCCGTTTTTGTGAGTGTCGAATTGAATAATTGCCTCCTCGTGCTCGTTGTGTGGCCGGCAAGTCGCACAACTCAGTCTTTCTACCATCTTGACCAGGAATATGACCTAGATGGTCGTTGGCAATAACAGCCAGACAAGCGAGCGAGGAATTGAGGACCCCCTCCAGGCGCTCAGACCATCAGATCCCGTGGCTCCAAGCGTGATCGAGTATGCGAGATCAAGCGGTGGCAAGTTCCGCATCTGTGGTGATGTGCATAAGGTTGAGCGGGCTGCATACAGGGCGTCAACCCGAGTCCTCAATGCTCTCTCCGGCAGGAGTCCTACACTTATAGACATCTCGGGACGGGTCGATCTTGCTGACAATCATGGTCCAGATTAGGTGAAAAGGCCATGTGACGTCTGGCTCTGGGATCGATGGAAGATTGAATTGCTCAAACGGCAAAAGATAAGTGCTTGAAGAAATACGAGGGAGGGTGCAATTGTCTTTGCCTCCGAAAGTCGGTATGTGATTGGCTGCCTCGGATTTCATTCTTCTCCGGGTTGCGTACCAAGACTTTCGTCTCTCCCAGCCTTACAAACAAGGATGTCGGAAGAAATGAAGCGGTGTGAGTGAGGAAATATGAATGACATGGACTAACCGAGAGTAAATGGAACAGGGAAGAAGATGGCGCTGGAGGCTGCCGAGTTGATTGATGCATTGAGTTTCGATTTGTTACGTAAATATGTAGATATGTAGATATGTACCATGGTCGATTCTGACATGATGACAGTCCAATTCAGAATGTGCCCAATCAGTTTGAAGATCCAAGTTTATTCGATGTTGAGGCTCACCGTCCCCGTGGGCCATCCGCATCCCGCTGGAGACCCTATCTTCCACGTGGCTCATAATCTCCCCTTATGCACGTAGCTTCCTCATTTCCCACCAATAACCCAACCAAGTCAACGACAAGGGTGCATCAAAGATATAAAGCTGCGGGAAGCCTTCTCCAAATTCCAGGGTCAATACCCTTTGCTCCAGGGTATAGAATGCCGGAAAGTCCAGTGACGGTATACATGCTTCCGAGAAGTGTGGAAGTCCAGACTGAATCAATCTCTGCCCGACGATTGGGATTCTGGCGAAGGGCAAAGTAGATTGAGGCCATACCAAGAACGAGAGCCATGCTCATGGTCTGTCCATTGTGGAAGCATGCATGTGGCGGCCAGAGATGCACCGCATTTTGTCAACCCTCAAGTTGTAGGGAGACAGTCTCCGCACTGAAAGGGCATTTGCCGACTGACTGTCGACCCCTGGTCTCCTCAGCTCGAGGCCCCGGGGTCCTTTTGTTCCTCCTACCGACTTCCGTACAACTCCTCTCAAAAATGAGCAACGACGACGACTTGTAGTTGTTCATCGTCGTGGTAGAAAAGAAGGGGGATGCTTTGATGGAGAGGATCAGTTTATTTCGGACCATGAACAAACAGAAGAAAAAAGAAAAAGAAGCACGAGGGGAAGGAACTGGGTTGAGAGCTCGGACTCGTCGACTCGAGCCTGCGGAGGGGTTGGATCTCCTTTCTTCCCAATTGCTTGATCCATATCGTGTCAAGAGATTCCCTTTGAAACACTTTTGCCTGAACATGATGACCTTGAAACTTGAGCAGTCCTGTCGCTCAGCTTTGCGTATCGCGGAAATCTTCACATCCACACGGCAAGGGCTTCAATGAGGAGGATGTCGACTTGATCGAACATCTATTTCCAAAACAGGAAAAGGCCACGGACGATTGTCCTGGCATTTTTACGGACGCGTTCCCAAAGATTAGCGCTGATCAGGATGGCCGGTGAGCAATGCTCCTGGGGAAGGCTTAACTGAAGACACAAAATCTTTAAAGGATTCGGGCCAAGGACAAGGCCGGGAACGCCTAAGAGGCATTTTCAACCACCTAAATTCCTGCGCATTGGCCAGCCCCACCATCTCTTCAGCATTCTTGTATTACATAAGCACGTCCTCTTCCGTTGAGTTTTTCCGATCCGGCCTGGGCAGAAACTGCATGAGTGGCGGAAGTGACTTGCCGGACTGCGAATTTTCTCCCTCGTGGTCCGTTTGTAGGCGGTCATCGGCTCAGTCGCCCATGACATCTCGATTCGATTCCTCATCTCATGCCCAGTGTCATTTACCCTCTGCCAATGAGTGACAGTGCCCCGACATTCCAGGTTCCACGAGTTTCTCTCCTTGCTCTCCATCTACAAGTGCAATCCTCTCCCTCCATACCACTCAGCATGCCGAGCACATAACCTCCCTCGACCATCGGGCGTGTTTGCCGCTCTTCATCTGACTTTTCGTGTGGAAAGACCCTTGGTTCAAAGCACGACTTTTCCGTTCTAGATCAGTCCACCTTTGGCCGAACAATAGGTTCCTGTCCCACTGAAGAGTCGATCCCTACATCGTCATGTCCATCAAGTACGTCTCCATTTGGGATCACCGCCGGCTGACGGAGCTAATTATGTCATCTTCAGTTGGGTCATGCTTGATGGCCAACAAGGCTTTATACGATTGCCATCAGAGAGAATTATTCACAAATCATCCCCGAGAATATCTCTTGCCATTACCACTCCTTCGACTTATCCCGGCAACAACCCTTTGGCTATTCATTGCAGTTCTGGCATCGTCTATTTGACCAATCAAAGAGTAAGTACGGCCTAAGGGGGAGTCATCCCCATCTCCTCATTTCTAACTCGTGACATAGATAGTCTATCTTCCAGAGAGAGCCACACCGGAATTCAAATCTTTCTCGGCTCCCCTTCTTAATCTTCACGACACTCACCTGACGGTACCTTGGTTCGGACCCAATGCATGGCAAGCAATCCTCCAACCCGTTCCCGGAGGCAATATCCCGGCCACCCAAGCCTCTATTGAACTCAAGTTGACTTTCAAGGAAGGTGGAGCACCGGACTTTCACTCGAATTTTGAGCAAATCAAAGAGAGACTGCAACAAGTAGTGGCCACGGCAAGGGAAAACAACCAAACGGGTCGACGACAAGATAGTTTCTTGGGAAATGTCAACCTGGATAACGTACACCTTGATCAATTGCCCTCGTATCAAGATTCAGGACGGGATAGGATGGCACCGGATCATTCTGCCGATCCTAGCGAGGTGGTGGATTCGCCAGGGGCAATGAGTCCGATTTCGACTCCTGGGCCGAGTAGAGCTGGATCCCCGGCCGAAGATCCTCGACCACCACGAGATGCCCCTCCGGGGTATGAGGAGACTCAGCAGCAGAGTATCCAGGCGGAATTGGATCGAAGGTTGTCGCAGTCTCAACAGTAGAGTCTGTGTATGATTATGAAGCAGGGTGTTTGGGTGTTTGAAACAAGCTTGATGTATTATTTATTGGAGGTTATTACCGTCCCCAATGCGGTCTGTAGCTGTTGTCTAAAGCTCCTACATCGATTCAGTTCTATTTATCATATTGATGCCGATGGCAGGGACCCGGAGGAGCCTGGGCATTCAAGCACCTGTCGCTGACCAATCAGCTTCGTCTCAATTTTAGCTCTCAACTCGAAGCTTTTAGCTTTCTGCTCGAATCGTGACATTGAAAGCTCTCTTTCTCACCCTTCAAGGTCGCCGCCTCAATATCGACGAGTCTCTCGAGTGCTTTGCATTCCATTGGCTGCCAAACTTTCCCTCTTGTCCCATCCAATTCCGCCATCCATAAAACAAGATGGGGATCACAGATTTCTTTTCCGACCTCCTGAGCTCCGTCACGTTCGTGCAGGAAGTCCACGCTGAAGCTCCTGCCGAAGAAGAAGAATCCAGTGACGGAGGAGACGAATCCAAGGACGGAGAAGGAGAAGGTGGTGATGATGCCGGAGAAGGAGAGGAGGAAAGTGATGAGGCCGAAGAGGAGGAAGAGGAGGAGGAAGAGGAAGAAGAACCTGTGGATCCTAAACCAAAGCTAGAGGAGGGTACGTGCAAGTGCATTCAACTCATATTTTGGATCCATCGGATCCATTGGGAGGAAGGAAACTGATTGGAACACATTTTCAGACTGCGCCCGTTCCGCCCAATGCATCGGCTACAAACACCATTTCGACGAGTGTGTTGAGCGTGTCACTGCTCGAGAGAACGACCCGAACGCCAAGGGACCCAAGGAGGATTGTGTCGAGGAGTGTACGTCTACATCCAGGTCCTTGAGAATTGAATTTGAACCCCAGCATCGGAGAGGAGGTCAAACAGAGTTGAGCTGAACTGAACTGACCAAACATAAACACAGTCTTCCATCTTCAACACTGCGCTACTCAATGCGCTGCTCCCAAGCTGTTTAGACAGCTGAAATAGACGAGCTCCTTCCCATTTGTTTCGTCGAAGGCGAACGATCCCCAAAGCTCCTCGTCGGCGGTCATGAAATGAAGGAAAGGAATAGAAGAGGAGGGAAGAAAGAGACCCCAGCCGAGGACTGCAACTTTGCATCCATACACGCGACAAACATGGCACCACCCATTCGGCTGATACTTTTCAGTCAAAGACATCACATCGACCTGCCTCTTCCCATCTTGCTGTCTTATGTGCGTGGATACGGGAAGCTATTCTGCTGTTGGGAATTGTTTTCTGCTCTTTTCTTCCCACCGACCTCATCCATCACATCCATACATAGTCAGGCAAACCCAACCCCCCCACACGCCTTGTACAGACTACTCACCTACCCAAATAAAATATGAGAGAGCGTTTTTCTACACAGAGACAAGATATCAGTTCTGTACCATCCTTGATCTGGAGAGCTATTAATCGTTGTCTCCCATTGGCCTTCTGTCCATGTCTCTTTCTTACCTGTGTCTACATGGCAGGCCTTGACAATCTCACCATGAAACCGTTCCCGACCTGGGATTATCGACTTATATGTGCTGTGGTCTTGTTGGCTAGCTGACATGTGTCACCACCCCACTCCACTCTTCCGCCCACAGGCAACATCGCGCTCGCGGCCGGCCATATCCAGTTCCTTCAGGCGCAGGGGTCCAATTCAGTTTATTTTGGATCGTTCTCCATTTTCTGAACCGACTCTACGTTCGATAATTTATCGCGATGCTTCAATGCCGAATTGTGCGTACCAGGATGAATTCGTCCAGTGGAACGCGCATGCAGCAGTGCTACACATCGTATAATGTCACCGATATCAGAACCATTTGAGATCAGGCTCAGCCGGCTAGACAGCACTCAAGCCAAAGCACCGTGCCCAGTCTAGTATGTTCAGTACTCCGGGTATGTAGGTAAACGTAGTTTATTGGATTTTGGTAGGCTTAATGCAGGGCGACGGGCATTCAATTTCATCGGGCGTACTCCCTTGACCCCATTAGAGGTAATGTGAGGCTGAGAATGTCATTCGCTTCGCTGTCGTAGTTATGTACGTGGACTCGTTCTGTTCGATACCATATCTGCATAAGGATGCGCACGGTTCTGCCTGCACCGTTCGGGTATTTGGGAATCATGGCCCGAGAGGTACTCAGCACTGTGCCCACAGCCTTGCTCGCAGCCCTGCCCGTGCGTTTGCCTAGACAGACGACAACATCGACACCCTCAACCACATCCGCGCCCGTACCAAACTCACCGGGAGCCATATAGTGGTACCTATTCCAACGGCAGGACTGGAAATGTATCACAGCGCAACAACACCGACCATCGACATCCTTAGCTCTGTCCATAGCCATCAATTCATATCAGGATCCGTGTCCTGTGCATGAACGGTCGACATCTCAGCCTCAAGCTCAAACTCAACGTCAACATCAGTACCCATCCACAGTCGATAGCCGATCTTGATCTGTCTTTCGACAGATACAACAACCACAGCAGCGTCGTCGTAGCCGGCACCGTCAGCTCCGGATCCCAATTCGAAAGATTCATTTCTCTAGGTCATTTGGTCACGCATTTCACACCCTCACAGCCCCAGGCCTCGCATTCGCATCCAGTAACTGCGCATCATCATCAACGATAACCTGCTCGACCGACCCATCAATTCTTCGATCCACCTCCCATCTCCTTCTTCTCACCCTCCCTTGCCGTCCAAACAAGCCCAAACACAGCGGACTCGGCAACACCAACATAGCCAACACGGCCTGAAAAATCAAGGCTCTCTTCATATTCTTCGGTGGACTTGCGCCTTTCCCTTCTTTAAGTGCATTCATGATAATCACAAACAGGCCTCCAAATAACTGCCCACCACACCAGCACAACGAACTCCCCAGCTCCGGACCGAGAGGATAATGGATCTCCACCAGAAACTCCAGCACGACAGGGACCAGACCGAAACTCGCAGCACCCAAAATCGCGCATATCACGTCAACGTACGCGAGACTTTTTGATTGCGGGGCCCAGACAAATACCAGGTATGCGAGTCCTAGGAAGGGAATCGCGCATTTGATATAGACGAGGTAGAATTTATATTTGTCGATGATCGGGCAGGAAATGGCGGAGCACACCAGGCCGACGACTATCAAAATGGCGCCCGCGATCCCGGCGTCCGTCTCGCTGAACCCATACGGCTCGAGGATTTGATTGAGCAAGGAGCTGAACGCGTTGAAAAGGCCAACGTACACGATGAAGGGCACAAACAGGAGATAAAATTCAAAAGAACGACTCAAGGTGTGCAGGTCCTTGCGCACCGAAGTTCGGTCCACGTGATCGGATGCCTCAAGTTCGTCGGGCTTCGAACCTGCTGATGGTGGTGTGGGCGGTTTCCGTGGGATGAAGAACGCGGGTATACTTGCGACGCTCGCGATAATACTGATGTACAGTATCATATTGGGGATTTCGTCCGGCTGATCTGCCCAAAACGGCGAGATCAACTGGCCCAACGCCGCGCCGAACGGATTACTGAGCGAGGCGACGGCCGTAGCTGTCGTGCGCCCGGCAGGGCTGAACCAGAGATTACTGTAGCTCGTGGGGGAGGAGAGAACGAAGGGCTGTGCGAACCCAATGATCAGCTGGCCGACCATGACGCCGGCGAAGGAGTTGGCGCGGGTCGCGCCGTATTTGATCCAGTTGCCGATCAGGACGAGGGTGGCCGCGATGATGATGGCAGTTTTGCAGCCATGGTGGTGCAGGACCCAGAAGGTCAGGGGCGTCGTGACGCAGAAGGCGAAGAGGAACGCGGTCGAGATCCAGTTGATGTTCGTCTCGCTGGTGTGGAAGTATTGCGCGGACGTCGAACTGACGGGGGCAAAGGCGATCCAGTCCCACGAGACGACGATGTTGAGGAGCACGAGTTGTAACAGGCCGAAGAAGCGCCGTCGGTATACTTTGTACACGGCCGGGGAGGACATGGTGGTGGTGGAAATCCGTGAGAGCGTGCGGGTGGTTCTCGGTGTTGGTGTTGGTGGTGCCGTGGTGGTCGTGTGAGGTTGAGGTTGAGAGTGACCGTTTGGCGCGACGTTGACGTCGACATCTGCGTCGGCGGGCTTCCCCATCGCGAAGGACAAGAAGGATATACGACGCGATGTGATGTTGCTTTCGGGCGCTGTGCTCTCGCTGAACCTTTACAGGGGTGATGGGACAGGGGGTTGACGGCCCACGGACCTTGTGGGCATCGGCGGTCGTGGCGGTTGCGAGGTGTGTTGAAGAAAGAAGAGATATCTACATGGTCGAAATACCCCTGAGCAAAGATGTCGTCGGATTTGAACTCGAATGCAACGTGAGTTGAAACTTGAGGGGTTCACGTTGGATGTGACGGTAGGTTTTCAGCCGGGAGACTATTTGGCCTGATATCGGTTGCGTTTCAGCGAAAAAGATAGCGCTCATTCCAGCCAATAAGCAACATGATTGGGGGGCCAAGATAAAGCTTTGCCTCGATCTTCTTGTTACCGGGATAGCACGATATCAAGCTACCACTACCATCATCGTCAGAATACACACAATGCAAGGATGGGCTTCCAATTTGCTTGACTCCGAGTCTTTTCGGGGTTGAATAGGATTGTGGAGTCATTACTTCGTTAGCAAAATCGTTGCAGGGAAATCGACTTCCTCTATATGGCTTGCTCCTTCAGGCACTGTAGGAGACTATGCATTTGACGTCGCGATACGAACCCTTCTCGTCCTTCGTCGACATTCACCCTCATCTTCTTAATCGCCGTGGCACCAATAGCCTGTGGAAGATCTAATGAGACATGCTCGGCATTAATGATGTTATATTTCTTGATGGAAAAGGAACGGCTTCAGTAGTTGGTCTAGTTCCTTTTGAGTAGCAAAGTCCGAGAAAATGCGACGCAAGGCAGTGAGATCTTGATCTGTCAACCTTGCCCCGTGGTCAAACAGCAGGAGCATTACTTGAAGGTGATTTCCTCCTGGGACAGCTTTAGCCATTCCGCACCGCACTTGGAGATGATAATGTATCGCCACACAGAAAGGACTCAGAGGAATCCGCGAACAGCCTGTGTCACCCACGTCGATCTCCCGGTTGTTCTCGAAAATGGCCTGCATAATATCGGCATGCCCCAAGTGAGCCACCGTCTGCATTAGATTGCCAAAGATGCCATTGGCATTCTCCATCAACGCGCCGTGGCGAAGCAGAAGCAGAAAGACATTCAGGATCCCGCAAGAGGCCGCTGCGAGGAGAGCACAGTTGCCACCCCATTCGTAGATGGACCCGAAATCGTTGACATCGGCACCATGATGGATAAGGAGCCTGATCATCTGCTCGTCGCCTTGTATGGCCGCGCGCTTGAGTAATGTTCCAAACCTCGCCACCGCCATATTGATGTCGGCACCCTCACTGAGAGCTCTACTCGCCAGCTCCCCATGTCCCATTTTAACGGCTAGCGCCAGGATATCCTCCCATGTGTAAGGTGATCTCGGCGTACCAGGTTTGGCTCCGAACCGGAGCAATAATGCCACCATTCTCGGAAGGCCGGCCCCCGTCGCTATATTCAGGGGTGCTCTTTTGGGCTCCAGTTCATCCTCGATCATTGCTCCGGCCTCAAGCAGCGTTACCACCGCCTCAAACTGGTCGTACGCCACGGCTGTGACGAGAGGCGTCAGATCTAGCGGTTTGAGCCGATCGCTCATGGAAATCTTTCCTCGAGCCTCAAGGTTAGCACCAGCCCGAATCAGCTTTCTCACTGCATCGACTCTTCCCGCGGCGGCGGCAGCTTTCAAGGGATTCGTTTCACCGCAGCCGTTTATGTCGACCGCAGCGTCCAACATGAAGAGATCCATGATTTCCAGCTGGCCTTGGTGGGCGGCTTCTTCAAAACCGCAGTGCTTGACGTGGTCATCTAGTTTCGATGAAGCAAGAAACGTTCTTGTCACGTCCACCCGCCCGCACGCAATTGCCAGCTTTAGGATATCCCAGTCTCGGCTGCCCTTCGTTGTGACATAGCGAGATGCGATCTCGGAGCAGCCTTGTCTAATGGCGAAGCGCAAAGCGGCTTTCTCCAGATCCTCGCGAATGGACTCGCCCTCTTCATAAGCGAGCAACAAGCCTTCGTCAGACAAGTCGTAGGGACAATGGCAGGGTATGTTCTCCAGCTGGTTAAAGAGTCTGTGGATTGTTTTGAGAAGGGGTTCCAGTTTAGATCCAGAACCCGTGGTACACCGGGAGGTATAGTTGGGTAAACTAGACTCTTTTTCATGTTTCGGCCGCCGCGTGTCGTCGGTAACGTGGGGTTTCGGTTGGTACAAGTAGTCTTCGAGGTCGTGAAGATCATCCAATTGCACACTCGCTGCCTCGACATCGGTCTCTGCGGGTGTTTGGGGCCTACTTGATACGAGATGATTCGTCTGCTCGTTGGATCCACGGTCGCTTTCGTGGGCGCGTTCTTCACTGCTCGTCTCCTCCTCTAGGGTCGTGATACGCACTTGTGGAGTAGCTGTGGGCTGGGATGTTGTTGACATTGGGATCTCATTTCGTTCAACGGCGAATATCTTGGCCGTTGTCCAGTTGGCATGTGATGTAGTAATCAGAGCGATTCCGACGCCGCAAACTGTACCCATAAGGAATGATATCCATCTTGAAGCAATCCATTGTGGAGCATCGATCGAGACGGCCATGTTGGGGAGCGGCCAAAGAGTATTTGCACCCTTTTCTGCTCCACGGGTTGAATCCGTGGAAGAAACGCAGATTTAAGATAATGCTGGTCAAATACGACTGCGAAGTGAGTAGAAGAAACAGACTCTGCGACACTGATGAAACGATATGTACTCCGTGCTCGGCAGAGTAGGCCACGTCAATAGCCGCAGGCGGCTGATGAAACTGTGAGACCATGCACTACTACCCTCCAAAATTTACATCGCCTAGACTGAACTGTAAGGAGGCGAACCGCCAGATTCGCCCGGCAATGTGCATTGAGATGTAAATGCGAGACAGCGCCCTCCATGGCAAAACAAAAGGGATATACCAAATCCAAACCTCCTGCCAAACGCGAAGCGTTTATTTTCTCCCCCGATATAGGTCGTAAATACCGTATTGCATTTACCCCCTCTCATCCCTGATAGAAAAAGCAAACATTTCCGAGCTTATGACAAGAAAACGCCGTACGGCAACCTAGTGGGAAAGAGCTCAAAGAGATCATCTTCTTCGCAGCGCCGGTGGGAATTGGAGGGATCATGATCTGCTCTCCGCGATCCCGCTGATGTTTCCCTGTAGAAATGTGTCGTACGCGGTAGTGAAAGCAGTAATGACAATGCTGGCTTTCCTTGGTATAGGCTAGTCTGGCCCACTGTAAGGGGTCGGAGTGTTCAAACGTCTTCGAAGGTCTTTACAGGCCTTGGCGTCGCCACTTATCACGTGACCACGCGTTCATGTGACAGTGACCGGGGGGGGGTATTATTCTGTACACCAACTTTTGTTATTCTGTACACCGGAAAACCTGCTTATTCTGTACACCATGCCTCAACTCTCCTTATTCTGTACACCACCACCTCTCTCTCGCCTTATTCTGTACACTTAACGCTCTCATCCTGTTATTCTGTACACCGCGCTAACAGAGCTTGTTGCCGTTGGCCCGGCGATGGCGAGAAAACACTAGTAAGTGGCGTAGCTGTGGAGGGGTGACGCGTTAAACTCTCCCCGTTATAGGTGGTTGCGAAGCAATAAACACATTTGATTCCCTTTTCCTTGGTAGATAAGTACCGTGCATTTTGAGCTTCTCTGTATACTTTGTAAATTATTGTGGCCTACACAGCCGGATTTGTGTAGAGATCCCCTGCACGGTCGATACCTCGTGCTGACTAAGGTAACAAACCAGCGCCCATAGGCTTGGGTGGGAACCGCCCATAAGCGGGGCAGTTGCCCCCCGGCTTATGGGCGGTTTCCCCCCGGTTCATGGGCGGTTTCCCCCTCCGGCTTATGAGCGGTCCTCCCAAGCCTATGGGCGCTGGTTTGTTACCTTAGTCAGCACGAGGTATCGACCGTGCAGAGGATACCATCGTTAACCATCATTTCTGCATTCTATATAGGCAGACTTAGGTGTTGTGACATCACGTATCTTCGAACTGCGCAGATAACCGGAAAAATAAAAATCCGGACCAATCAAAAGCGGTGTACAGAATAACAAAATGTGGTGTACAGAATAACATTACCCGTGACCGGGCAATATTCTATGCACGTGATAGATTGAAGCGCGCCTTATTCGCGATGCTATCTCTCGTCGACCTCATATTTCTCCATCACGACGCTGACCGAGACCCATATTCCGGCAAGATCGATTATAGTATGTTGATCCTACCATGCCTTTCTGCGATCCTCTCTTCCTCCGGAGCATACCGTCGACCCACCCTCTTCTCCCCTTCTTGCCATTTATCATGCCCATTGTGCGAATGCTCCATCTAAGTGACCTGGGTGACTATATCGGTCGCATCATTCCAGAGATGGAAGAGGTGGGTATAAAGGAAAATGGATCTACCGAACTTGGACGCTACGTCAGCTTAAAGCTGGGCGACTAGTTGGAGGAAGTTCCAGTATGTTGACCTCGTTGTCGATAGAAACGGCGGATGCTCAGGTCTGGAAACGGAAATGGACTTTGGTGAGGTGAAGATTCGGGACATTCAGTCATCCATGATGATGGTATAGTTGATAGCCAGGCGGTGGGCGCCATGGATCGTAACCCATTCCACGAGCGGGAAGTTGACTTGGGAGAGGAACATGATTGGAACCTGGTAGAGGGAGTGGAGGGTAGCTGGACATTGGCGGAGAGCTGGAACCTGTCATGGGAGGGCGATTGAGGGTTGTCCTGGGAGGAGAATTGAGCCCTGTCATACCGAGAGGAGGGTGGTTGGACATTGGGGGAGGGCTGGGATCTGCTACCAGAAGAGGGCTGAGGTTTGCCATGGGAGGAGGATTATGCTCCGCCATACCAAGAGGAGGGTAACTTGACATAGGAGGAGGATTATGCCCCGCCATACCGAGCGGAGGGTAGCTTGACATAGGAGGAGGAGGGTTATGCCCTGCCATACCAAGCGGAGGGTAGCTCGACATTGGGGGAGGGTTATCCCCTGCCATACCGAGCGGAGGGTAGCTTAACATAGGAGGAGGACTGGGATCGGCCATAAAACGGGGATTGAGAGTTCCCAAGTCTGGGAAATCGGAACTTGCCGTTGTAGGAGGATTTGGGGCTTCCATAGCAAAAGGATCGCGATCCGGCACATCAAGATGATGACGAGATGGCAGAGGAGGAGAATCATGAGTTGTTCTCCGACGGGTATTTGCCCTAGGAAGAGAAGGAGTACGAGTTGCCCTGGGAGGACGATTTTGACTGGACCTTTGGGGAGGATCGTGATTTGCCGTGGGTAGAGGATTGTAATTTGTGAGAGGGGGAGGAAGGTTTGGGTTTTCCATGGGAGGAAAGCTGAACGTTCCCAGAGGAGGATGACTGTCCGTTACCATCGGAGGAAGTTGACCTGCCATAGGAGGATTGAAACTTGGGAGGGGAAGTGTGCCCCCAGCTCCGCGATGAACAGGCCGACGAACAGTATCATCCCTAAAGAGAATCTCAGCCATCAAGGCAAAAAGAGAAAAGAGAGTGGAGATATACAACGTACCCAGCCAAAACTGACAGCGGGCCCGGGCGAGGAAATCGCCTGTTTGGCCTGCTAGGAGGCTTTCGTGTCATCCTCCCGAGTCTTGATCTTCTTGGCTCAAACGAAACGGTCTCACTCTCTGATAAATTAAACCGGACTTGTTTCGCAGATCCATTGCGTCTTCTGGGTGGTAGTGGTGGCGGCGGCGAAGGGGAAGGAGAAAGAGGCCACATGTCTTCCGCCGGACCTGTGAACGAAGAGGCTTCTTGCATTTCTTCTTCCGGAGGGAACTCGACTCGGGTCTTTGTAATTGGTGCTCCTGGCGGTAGACATTCCTTTAATAAACGACAGAATATCTCGTGAGTGCGTTCTGGTCTACGCCTTGCCGGAACATTCCTTTCTTCTAGTAACTTTTCGAAGTTGAATGGTGGTTCAAGTCTAGGTCTCTTGTCCTGGGTGAAATCACGTCGGCCTCCATATCTCTCTAAAAAGCCTGGTAAATATATGCACAGATAGCCAGTTCCTGCTGTTTTTCCTGTTGATGGAGCCGGAAGATGTGTCTCTGTCTCTGTCTCTGTCGCCGGTCCGGTTGTCGGTGGGGGATGGAGTAGTTCTGCTCCGGCTGTTGGTGGAGCACCGACATTGTCTGGTGTGGATCGGACATTGTCATTGTGCTGTGTCGTTGGAACACCGATATAGTCCGGTCTGGATGGAACGTTGACATACTGCTGTGTTGGGCTAACGTATTCCTGTGTTGGAGTACCAATATCAAGTTGTGTGACTCTCCTGCTTATTCCTTGGATATGGAAATCGAAATCTGATACCATGCCTCCCGTCCGTTCATAACCTTTGCGCAAGTCATCTATGCCAGGGAGTCTGGCAGTTTGCGGATCAGGGCGGCAATATTGGTTCTCATCTTCTCGCTGTCCTCCTTCCGAGTTCGTCTGAGGCTCTCGCTCTGATTCCTCGGGGGGCCTTGGCATAT
This sequence comes from Rhinocladiella mackenziei CBS 650.93, assembly GCF_000835555.1. Lineage (NCBI taxonomy): Eukaryota > Fungi > Ascomycota > Eurotiomycetes > Chaetothyriales > Herpotrichiellaceae > Rhinocladiella > Rhinocladiella mackenziei. The sequence goes on from NW_013550601.1 coordinate 2,407,029, forward strand.
TGGTTGGGACATAGGGTGTGAAATAGATATCCACAAATTGAGGTTGTGTTCTGCGGCCATTTCCTGGAGTCGGAGGCGTAGCATGATAGAGAAGTGTCTGAAAGGACAGCTCAAGCCGATGGGCCAAAACAGCCAACACTTTGAGGGGTCCAACCACGCCTGCATGTCGAAACAATACAAGGGCGTCCTCAGCAGTGCGTTCGGCCGTCGGCTTTAGCTTCCGGCGGAGCAGTTCAGAAAAAGGGAGACTCTTTTGGTGGGAGGGATGATATCTGATTTTCGGCAAGGTGTCCTTGTTCCCACCAATGGTCTCCATGTCAATTTCCCGTTCTGTGATATTATACACCTCACACAGATAGTAGAGTTTGTGTACTATTAATGGATATTAGCTCAATGGTTTCGGAAAGAAATTGACCATCTCATACGTTGATCCCACTCCGTCAACGCCCAGAATTCCTTGACGGTGGGTGGAAAATATTCGGGCAGCGGGAACCTGTGTTCTTCCTCGCCCGTTATCCATTCTCCAGTCGACTTCGGCAAGGGGAAAATTTGGTCATTTGCTGATGCTGCTTCCGTATTGTTTTCAGTCGCCAATTTCTTATACGTGCGGACGAGCACTGATAGGTCATGACAATAGACTCGAGGCCGACCATCTGGACATATGTGTCGTTCCGTAGGAAGAACGGCTATATGTTGATTTTCACCCTCATCTCGGGAAGCCTTGTCATCTCCCTGAGTTGCCTCTGCCGGGACTGGATTTAGTAGATCGGTCACGGATACTACGGGGGTTGGATTCAGTAGATCGGCCACGGATGCCATGGTCAGAAGAGAGTCAAGAAGGTTAGTCTTGAGGAGGTAGAACGAACGAAGGAGAAGAGGAGGGGGAGAGAGGTCGGCTGGAAGTATTAGGATCTGGCGACCAACGAGTACCTTTGAGAATCTGGAAGTGATACCCCTCAAAAGACACGGGGATTGTGACAGGTCTTTTCGCAGGGTATGCCATTCCAACCTCCTAGATTGACACGGACGAGTAAAGCAATTTTGTGTAACATTCTTTTGCACTACGTGGTTGAACAAGAGATGCAGAGCAACGCCTCAGATGCTTTCCGGGGCGTATGTGCAGAGCCCGACTAGGCGGGAAATAGGCTAGTGATTGCTGCTCATATTCTCTTTCAAGGTCATTGGTGGCCGCCGTGCACTCGACCAGTCGTGTGAGAAAGGGTGTGAAGGGCGAGGAGCAGAGGACAGACCACCCACAGAAAAGTACGGCGTCATCGGCACTTGACGATACCAGGCAGCCCCGGGGGGGGGGCGCATAACGGGGGTAAGTTTGGGAGATATAAATCCTCAGTCTTTGTTACCTCCGAAATACCCTGCACTTTGCAACGTGGATGTCAATCTTTTGTACTTACGTCCTTTTGCTGTGGTGATCTGGGATTGACAGGCCATGGTGGGGGTTGGGCGGCACTCAGGCGGAAAAGGAGGTCACCATATCCGAAAGAACAGCGAGAAACCCTTTGTCAGGAGTGATTGTGCAAGCCACATTTCCAACTCAGCTCAATTGCGGTTCTTTGACAATGTGACAAGTCACCAATACCAATGCTCTGCGCTGTGGGTTGCTAACCCCACCTAGGCCGAATGTACATAACTATTTACTTTAGGACGCGGGTACCAGACTCCAAGGTTGAGGCGGCCAGTTCGCCAGGCCAGGGGCTCCCATAGCCCCCAGTCTCTCGCCTAATTCTCTAGAACGCGTCGGATGCTTTGGCTGATTTCCCACTTCGTGTATCCCCCTGGCTCCCCTGAACGTTGCTTTGGCCATATTGAATTCATCATCTAATTAACCAGAAATCAAAATTGTGCGCGTATTCGTACAGCATCCTTTTTTATTTTTTTCTTTTTTCCCCCCTATGTTCAATCCGCCTGAGAAAGATCTATCGTTCCATCGTCATTCCTTCTGCAACCTCTCCTTTCCGTAATGTCCCCATAGCCGTTCCAGCACATTCCGACCTCCATTGCGCAACATGAACATCTTCCAGCACGCTATCCGAACTATATCCGACATCAATCGCCCATAGACTTCAGTATCTGGCTTGGACTGGATACCGGAAAAGAGCAGGATTAGCCACCTGTCCGGCATCACGATCACAATGCAGTCTTTCAATTTTGGCCTCAGACAGTCTTCTGCTGAGACGGCCGATAGCAGTCGCAGTCGCTATATCGCCAGTTCCGTCTACAGTGGTCCGGGGCCGGTCGATGATTCCCCCGCCATTGGCCATCCTCCGAGCTTTATGTCGGGAGCATTGCGAGGGCCATTTGAGGAACAACAGACGCCTCGTTCTGCGCCGGTATATTCCATGTGACCATTTTGCCGCCCTGGTGCTGATCTTGAATAGCCCCGCCAAAACGTCCTCCGAAACTCGACCCTGCTGAACATCAACGATCCTGTGGCAATGCATTTGTTGACGGAAACTGCGATCAGTGATAGTAGAGACTTCGAAGTACTATCATTTGAAGAAGTGGAACAATTGAAAAAGGAAAGACATTTTTTGAAAGGCAGAATTGAAACAACGAGACGAAAACTGGCTCTTGAAAGCAAGCTGCGGGATGCCGCGCAATCTCTCAATCGGCTTTATTCTACTCAGGAGCATCATGATGCCGAAGGGAATTCACCAAAGAAGTCGCGACGCAGTTTTCTAGGGACCAAGTCTGCGGGTGGTGAAGCTATCAACCGCGCCGACAACGAATATGCCGCCAGTAATAAAAAGGTGGAAGAGCTCTCTCTTGAACTGTCAAAACTGGAAAAGGAGCTGGAGCTCACGGAAAAACGTATTTTGGAACATACCGCTGGCATTCTTCAGATGACACACAGAGGGTTGAAGAAAAATATTCGAAGGACCGAATTACCTCGAAGCCCTGAGAGCATGACTAGCCAGCCTAACGGGCGTGGCTCAGGAACGGATAGTCTGGATGAGTTTGATGAACGAAGTCTCTACCAGGTTCCCGACTACGTGACTGAATTTGGACAAGTCCCCCGGTCAATCAACAAGAGCAGGGCTTCTAACAGAGAGACAAACGCAATTGAAGATGTTGCGGCCCGTTTGCAGGAAGTCAATCGTCGACTCTATTTGATGATCACCGAAGCTGGATCTCAAGAACATTTTGACCCCCCTCCTCAACCGACGGATAATGACATAGTGGGAAGAGTTGGCGCTCAAATCCAAGCATACCTGGGCTATTTGTCCCAAGGTCTGGATGCGATGGAAGTCGCGCGAACCCGAACCAATGCAGCTATCCAAAAATCGATTTTCGACTCCGAAGATCAGCTCGAGGATGTCAATATCCGCCTCCATGACATGTTGGAGAGGACCAATTCGGTCAGTCACAGCCCCTTATTGCAACAAGACGAACCACGGGGAAGGGATTTGCAATCTCAACTAGCCTTCTCTTCCGTCGTCCTCGAACGTTTGAATCAGCGTGTCGAGACGTTGGTCGAACAAAAAGATATCCTGACTCGACAGATTCAACAACAACGAGAACTCAATGGCAAGTCCGACGCTCAACGCGACGCCCGAATCCATGAATTGACGGATCAGTTGGAGGAATCAAAACGACTTCAAGCCTTGGGCGAGGAAGAAGCTCAGCATTCTCGTGACCAAATCAATCTCCTAATGGAGCAGTTGGATCTTGCCAAACAAGAAACTGTGCTCGTTGAACAACAGCGAGGTGCGAGTGATCACAAGGCCATTGAAGTCGAGCGAGCTGCACGCAAAGAGATGGAAGAGAAATTTTTGGCCGAATTTCAAGCCAAACAAGAAGAACACGGTCGGGTGCAATCCGAAATGAATCAGCAAGTCGTTGGCCTCGAGGCCGCCAAAGCTGAAGCGGAATCCGAACTCTCGAAGGTCCGTGCGGAAATGAAGGATCTCGAATCACAGGTGGTTCAAGCACAAACGGAACTGACCATGGTCAAAGCAGAATTGGATGGCGCTTATGGTACACGTGCTCAACGAGCAGCCGATGTGTCTATGAATCCGGCCATCCAAAAGGAAATGGATGATCTGAACACCCGCAATAGAGATCTTGAAACTCAACTTGAGTTTCTCAAAACCCAACACGAAACCAAAGGGGCGGGCAGTGCCGAACTTCAAAACAAGGTCAACGCGTTACAGAAAGAACTCAAGGAGACGATTGAAGAATACGAAGTCATGACGAAGCAGAGTATTGATGATGAAAAGGAGCGAGAACGTTTGGAAGAAATGATCGACACCCTCCAACAACGATGTGAGGGATTAGAATCCCAGTTGAGCGAAGAAAAGGTCAAATGGCTCGGTGTCAAGGCCGGATCACCTGCCGAAACCACTTCGACGATGGTCTTGAAGAATGAGTTTAAGAAAATGATGCGGGAGACTCGGGCTGAAAATCTCAAGATTCTCAAGGTAAGGCATCCTTTCAGCAGGATAATGGTTTGGTCTAACATAATCCCAGGCTGAACAAGCAGAGAGGCGCCGATTAGAAGGCATCATCAAAAACTTGAAGAAAGACCAACAAAGTCAATCTCAAAAGGAGATGCCCTCCACACCAAACGGGCCGATAGATGCTCGCTGATGTTCACCATTCACGACCCTCATGAAAGATTAATGACTGTCGAGCACAACTATTCAGGAAAGCAACAAGGACAAAGAGAAAGCATCCTGCTGGCGTTGATAATGCTAATCATCTAATGCATAGCAAATTTTGGACTTTGTATCAATATTGAGCATGGATCACGGACCGAGTGCGGTCGTGGGAATGGGAATAGGAATAGGAATCGGATGTGGGGGAAAGGACGTACTATTCTTGAAGCACTTTGCATTGGACAATTCAGCACCTCATACGGGATAAACTCAAAACGGACGAGAGAAACGGTTGCATCTGAAGAGGAACGACGTCGGCGACTGCCATTTCCCACAGTTCAAAGCTGAGGCTACGGGAACATTCCTTCACTACTGCTACTGTTGTCTCTCTTTTCACTTCTCGATCATTCCGTCTGCGCTTTTCCATCTTCTGCCTTTCTCCTTGTCCCTTAACACTCTCTTCCTCTCCCTCTCTGTGCCCTCTCCAATTCTCAATACATCCTCATCTTTACCTTGATTGCTGACCGGTAAGTACTATGATTCTCTTACCGTATCCATTCCTTTTTGATTTCGCTAGATGAGAAGTTACCGGACGACCCGCCTTCGGCAACCATCTACAAACAACCTCCTGTTGATCCGGCGGCGCCGTTATACCGGACCACCAACGATAGCATGGCAGACACGTCATCCCGTGACAGCTACCATGGATCTCCTGAGAAAAGAGTTTGCAGAACAAGTTCGACACGATTCGCTCCGACGACAGTTGACTTCTCCGATGGCCTCGAGCCAGATCAGGATGCAATATACAATGCTGAAGCAGTTCGAAAGAGAGGAAACCTCCTTTGGAATCCAGAGTTGTCGACAGAATACACGGCCCGTCCATTCAATCCACCCAAAACAGTCGTCTCAGCCTGGCAAAGTCAACCTTCGACAACATTGTCCTGTCGTCGATCCTTTTCTATCAATGATTTGGACTACATCCGTCAGCCTGCGGTCCCGGACTCGACCTTTTCGCATTCATTCTCTCCATCGAGAGTCTCAATGAAGCCAGTTGGTGTCCTACACATCCAAATATGCTGATGGAATCTCCTCCGTATCGAATCCCGACGTCGCCTGGGTTACTGTCTTTTGGTACGGAGAAGCAACGGAATACAGACTGACGGAACCACCACGGTCATTCAGGACGTCATTCTGGAATTGATTATGGCGACATTCAGAGTCCACGCGCTTGGCTCTTCAAGCTCTCCAGCTCTCGGACAGCAAGGCTAACTGGGAAGCCCTCCAGCTGAAGCCTTCGAGAGCAGGATCATTAGTCCACCAGCCAGAATATGAACCAAGAATGAGTCCTGCTATTTATGTTTTGCCCGCGACTGTGCCCGCATCCCAACTGAACTTCGTTACAGCGATGTTACGCTATCGGAGGATCCTCCAGAGCACAACTCCAGGCAGTTACGTTCACCCCATACTCCATCCACTTTACTGTCATTGGGAAGTATAGACGGTATGACTTGCGTTCCTAGTTGAGAAGAGGCTGAACGAACTCGTGTGAGGGAATTGTTGTTGGCCGAAAAGCGACGAGAACAAAGAAAATTTTGGGTTCGAATGAATGCGTTTGATGACTTGTTGTCAAAGTTTCTGGCCAGTGTGTCGTGTGAGTTGTTCTAACAACGGTGGGAATGCGGGTACAGGCGTTCCCGAACCCTGTCTACAGGGTGTGCGGTAATCTTCTGGATCTCCTGTCAGGTTTAAGTGCACAGGCCCAAAGAAGGCCAAGTACGTTGAACGGTTTCCCAATCCTTCCAGGTCCGCTTGCCAAAACCTATCTTTATTGGAACGAAGGATTCGCGCCCATGTGTTCAACTCAACAGCCTGTGGACAGTCCCAACATTCACCATTCCATGACCTCCTCCATTGTCCGTAATCCAAATTTGTAACATGCACAAGTAAACGATGCTGCATCTGGTATGGCAAGTAAATAGGGTAGAGAAGAGGGATGTTGGCCGTCGCATCAGGCGAAGAGCGCTTCCGGGTTTGGATCGTGGGCTGAAGGAGATCTGCTCGTGGCACTGTGTCAGCTTTGTAGATAATACACGAAAGATTACGGACAAGCAGGTGGTACGTGTAGGGTAGGCTTACATTGCCTCTAACGTCGTGGCGTTCGTACTCGCCGTCGCGGCGTTGGTGGTACTGCTGATGGCACTTCCAATAAAGACAACTTCTACGGCAGCGAACCTAATTCCCACATTACTTGTAAGATTCCGCACGGATTTAGCAGGAGCGGGTTGGAGTCCTTACGTGGCCGTGGCGGCGAAGATCTCAACTCGCCTCGCGGAGGTGAAGGTGACCAAGACGAGGGCGAAGATGGCGATGAAGACGGTCGTGAGCCCAATCCGCCGGTTTGTGTTATGGAGACTGTTGAGCACGAAAATCGTGACGACCGGAAGGGTCGAGGCCAGAATTGTAGCCATCACGTTGCCTGCCTTGTTAATCGTTGACTGTCTGTACGATACAATCTTGGCCCTGTCGCCGATCACTCTCCCAACATTCGGGCATCCGCCACAGAACCAGTGAAACATGTCAACGAAGGCATCCATGAACGGGGGTCGGGTCATCGACGGGTACGCCCCCCATGTCATGACCGGCATATTGTTATCCCTGGCAAGGATTTGGAAACTCGTCAACTGTGTAGCGTTGGGACTCTCAAGTTTTGACAAATGATAAACTTGACCGTATGTCAGCCGGAACCATATTTCAGATCCACAAACCGCGTCGTTGACTATCCGTAACGCATACTCTTTCACTCACTCACCTTGAAGTAACAATTCGTCTGGGGCCCATTAGCATCTGCGTTGTCTTCATGGAAGCCTAAACGAACTTACTGTATTCCTTCAGCTTTGGCATGAGTTGAAGCTGGCAAATTTCCTCCTGCAACCTGAGAAGGCGGAGGATGTTCAGTTCATCAAACCGTCGGAAAATGGCGAGGCTTTTGTCGCCGCTCATCTCAGCCGCCACCCTGGAGTACCCGCTAGGGCAGACCATGTGAGTGTGTGGGGATTGAGACGATGAGCTTGTTGCCATTTTGGGATGCCTCAAAATACGGAAAGCAAAAAGGGAAATGCTACCAGCATCCCATCACTTATTGCCTCGACGTTAGAGGGGAGGACCGCAGCCATGCTAATATCGCTGACCTGTTGCAGAAATCTCACAGCACCACATTATCACGCACTTTTCCTCTTGCTCAGCCGCCTCTATTTCTCACTATTATCTGAATTGCAAACCTGCTCGTACCGCTTTACGGATTGTCCCTGTGAACACTGCTATCTCGGCCCACCGATCATGTAAGCTTGTCACCAGATCTAGGTCGGATTTCGGTCACATCCTTCGTTCCCAAGGATAAATTCAACATCGGGGGTTCGGTTACAGAAAACAGGTGCTGAGGCCTCTCACCTATTAGCTGTTGAACCTAAGCTACGGGATGTGTCTTCGATTTCGATCTCCACCAAGGGGATCCACTGCTGCTCGACCACTAAGTGGCGGCTTCGTCGGCCGTCTTCGACTTCTTGGCCGCCGTGCTAAAAATTCGGAAAAAGATCTCCGACAAGAATTGGAAAAAGAGCTTCGAAACTTTCGAGAAGTAAGTGAACCTGGACCAGGCGGGATGTCTCTTTATCCTTAATTCTTCTTCCGTCGACTTCTCGTGATACCTGCTGCCCTCTTCTAGTCGAAGCATTCATCACGACCGAAGAACAAACGGCCGTCGAAATCCCGAGAAGGCTCTTGCTCTCACCTCTGATGGTGCTATTAGACAAGCGCTGCTAAGCCGGCTGAGCTGGCTGGCACCCCTATCAGCGTACCCGTCCCTACCGAAGTGGGCCCCTCAGCCGAGCCTACTACTAGGAACGGCTCTTAAGATCGATCCCGCCATAATCCTGGGAAGCGGCCAAATGGAAGGAAGCGGAGGAGCTGAAGGTGCAAGTAATGGAAACGAGAAGGAGAGTGCTCTGGGCAGAGCATCCACATACGCTGAATGATTTGGCGTTCATTATAATATTGAGGCTATTACATTTATGACGGAGTGTGTCCAGTTACGAATTCCTCTGCTATACTGGCTGAATGGCAAAAGCGCTGATCAACTGTCAGGCTTATGGAGCTAGATTAGGTGATTTTGGGGTAAAATTATCCATCCCATTTTGAGGTCACTTAGCCGGCGACTGAAATGAAAATGAACAAACAATCCCCGACGACCCAGTTCATGGCCATCTGCCGCACTGGGACCTAAGCAGCAGTGTCTCTTAGAGGACCGGTCCCTGAAAATAGTCTTCTGAAGTATGCTCTAGCGAAAGGCCAAGTTATTCAACGTCTAGCATCCATTGGCTGGGGTGCTGCTTCATTTTCCCAACCGCACAACTGTCGTAGGCTTGACCCATCACAGCTTTACTTCCATGTCGTCAACACGCTTTATCCAGATCGTCCTGATAGCACTCAAGGAAGACAAACAACCGCTGCAGGCCCCCGTCACGTAATGCTTTCAGCGGTTCCAGGAAAGCAGCGTGCGGTCTCAATACAAAGCCTGTAATGTCGCGACAGGTGGTCAAATAGCGGTCGAACGGGCCGCGGTTATCTATGGTCGGACGCAGGAATCGGTGGGACCGAACGCCAGTTTCATGTGTACGATGAGCGTCATGGAAGCTAAGTTGCCGTCGTGACTGGCAAAAATCACTTGTCTGAGTTTGCATGGGCTGGTCCCGACATGACTGGAACGCATCGATTACGTTCTTCCCTTTAACCCAAGGGGTGACGGGTACAACTCACCGGATGATAGCTCTAGAGGATCAGCGCTGCCGTTGCCAGCTATGACTGGCTCGATGTCAACATGGACACCGACACAGGCGGCAGTATTCAAGTGCCAGCGTCCAAAGAACGGCGTCATTGGAAATCGGCCTTCGTTAGGCGCCGTGAACCTCACTGGCGTGCTACCACTATCCACCATCTTGGATACGAGCAGCACATCTCAGAAAGACACTGCATTGACGCATCCTTCATTTCTAACCTGCATAATATCTGTAAGTACCGCCCCGCTCCCTCATATTATCCTACTCTTGTCCAAGACTAGCAGAGACGCCAAGGTGAATCGAAAGGAAAGCTGTGGTGACATTGTGGACATGTATCGATCGCCGAAATGCATCGAGCTTGAGACAATCGCCCTTTGCCCAGGAATACGTCTCTTGATACGGATTGCGTGGCGAAAGATTGAAGGGACTGTCGAACGTCGCTGAGGCATCGCATTGTGCGCAAGCTTAGCGCGAGTCATCCTGGAGGACACGGCGTCTCCTACATGAAGCACAATTGGAAAAGAGGACAAGCTGCATCTAATGAGTCAACGTTAACAGGAGGTAAGCACAAACCTGCGCTGTCGCGGATCAGCGGGTAATTTCGCACAACCGAGGCCTAACCGAAGATCGTCACACATTTGGCATTACGTTTACCGGATCGCTATTGTAAAGAGGTGGGGGCTCGTTGGCTGGTCCCTTGGCGCTCGGTTTTCAAAGTTTGAAACGTCGAATTCAACTCAAACCCTTCCTCCACAATGGGTTTTGACTGTGGTTTCGACGTTTATCCACGCCTCGAAGCAACTACCGAAAATAAACAGAATTACTGACGATTCCTTGACGAAATCATAAACACGTATGATGGCGTCTACGATGATAATGGACGACGCGCGGATGGTAAAGTTCTTCGGTTTATGGTTGGCGAGTGTCCATGTATGCCTAGTAATCCCGACAGATGTGACTACTTCCTCCGCTTCAGCTCGAAGATTAGCGGGCGCCTGACGACCCCGGCTGAACCGTACATCAGAAACGTGTATGCGATTGCAAAGAGACATTTTGGCAGCAGAGTCCACTTCTGGCATGAGATGAATGAGACCGAGGACGAGCTGCAATGGGGCTGTTACGATTGGGAGGAAGTGCACGATGCGAGTGAAAAGCTTAGAGAACTGGAGAAACAGGACAAGCTCACCTCGGCACAGCAGCTACATGAGCACGTCGCCGATATCGTGTGATCAGTGGCGAGTCTGTTTGCTGCTACTTACTGCAAGGGGAACAGTCTGCGCCCGAATCTGAGGCGTGATCGGAGTAAAGGTATCACTGAATTGGACTTATTTGATTTCCATTTCCCTGCAATGATTTCTACGAGGTTGTGTACAGTAAGACACAGCCCGCTGCACCGATGTTGTGGCGTAGTGGTGGGAAGGTAACGTAAGTCCTCGTGTGTTTGCGAGAGCGTAATGTAACTGATATCCCGAGGCGGTAGGTATATAGAAAGGAGTTGTTGAGGTGACCTGACTCGGAACATAGGTTGGCGAGTACGTCGAACATTGTGCGACATGGCGAGGTGTTGATTCTAATTTCGTGTTTTGTTAGAAAGTATTCCAAAGCTGACATAACTGTCAATCAAGTTCCCATCCATCAGTTGCCCATTGCAGCCTTGCTTTAATATTGAGAGTTATGGACCTAGTGCCACTCTCCTTTTCATTTCCTCGTATCGTGTTAGACTCGTAAAGACCCTTTGGCATACTCATTCAGTATGTTTTATGTCCCGTGACCATGACCATGACCTTGCTTGCTTGAATGCTGGACTGAAATGTAGATGCAAATGCGAATGCAAATTGAGATATCCACTCCTGTGTCAATTCCCGTGTCCATTCCCATGACCGCGCCTTGCTATGCCGACAGACAAATCGGATCAAGGCAATACATAAGTCATCCTTTCTTCCCCCTTTCTACTATAGCGGCACGAGATGGTCTTTGCCCAACAATTTGGCCATTGGATCATCTGCCGCCGTGCGCGAGCGCTTGTACGCTTCAAGCTCTTCTTCTGTGATGCCGGATTGGAGTTCTTGGAGTGTGCGCTTTTTGGCCTGGACTCGAGGAACAGTCTTATCGGTGTCTCGATTGGGTTTTTCGTCACCATCCATGTTCCCGGCCTCGGTTTTGTTCTCAAGCTGGGATTGGGATTGGGACTGAGACTCCCCATTCTCCAACATCAGTGCCTCACCTGTACGCATTCCCTCGGCTTCTTCGAACGCGATCCGTCCGGCTTCGCCTGTGCAGTAGCTGTTCTTTACTGTTGAATGGCAGCACGCATATCCCCATACGAAATCCCGCCACCAGCTGCCCCAGACTGATGTATGGTTGTTCGTCAACACGTCCTCGGCATACTTAGAGCGTGCGATTTTGCGTTCTTCTCCTTTGATGTGACCAGACTCGTCGTATTCGACGTACCGCTCATTCTCGAGCACACGGTTGCCGCTCTTGACGGGATTTGCTTGGAGATGTTCGTCGCCTCCATATTTTTCTAAGAGGGCTTTCCGGGCTGCGGCTTTCTTCTCGGCTGCTTCGAGCGTTTGCTTCTTTCGCAGGATTTCGCCCTCGGTGGGATTTGCTTGGAGGTGCAGTTTTTTGGTTCCCGGATTCGATGATTCTTGCGTCTCCCATGCATATCGTTGTGCACGTTCAAATTCGGCGGCGTCGTCGGCAGGCCGAACGAAGCCGTCGTCTGCGTTCGTTGAAGAAGGGTCGTTGGAAGGCGCGAGAGCACTGGTGTCCATGGAGCGGGTTTTGGGATCGTATTTTGCCGAGTTTACGTCGAGATTGCGCAGATAGTTCGCTGTGTCTTCTCTCAAGCGCAGTTGACGGGTGGACGTTGGTTGGGACCGGCCCATGTCTGTTTCTTCCCCGTAACGAGCGTCTGTGTTGTCGCCATTTTCTGGAGCCGACGACGCATTATCTTGAGATTTCCCTGCTACTCGCTTCAGAGCCTCTAGTTCCTCAAACTCTTTGACCACGGCGCTGTATTCTCGGCTGTCGTATCCATTCCAACGATCGCGTTTCGCATCCCATCCTAACTCGACGTCCTCCACGACTTCGTCGGCCTGGATATCTTTACCTGTCCAACGGGCACCTTGTTTTCGAGGTCGACTTAGGCATTCTTTCGTCTTGTGTGTCATAGCACCGCAGTTTTCGCATGCTCCTTTGCGGAATTTAGTGGCCGCCGGGCCGACTTTCTTTCCTCGGTTGTACCATTTCGCACTATCGAGGGTATCTTTCGGTGCAGACTGGATACGTTGGTGTTCGAGGTAGTCGGCGTCAGAGGTTGTTTCGGCCCAGAACGGTCGTTTGGATATGAAGGAGGGAATGTATTCGTTGCGAGACTGGTCTGGGCCAGGAGGTTTGTTTTGCGCCATCGCGGAGGAGTGGTCGTGGAGAGGTAGGTCTTCTGCTTGACTCTTTGACCCAGGGACACCGAAAGACTTGAAATAAAGTTGGAGCGACAAAGTGGGATGCGCCGCGGCTCTGGGAATTGTGGCGATGTTTACATGCTCCCCATGCGCCGCTCAATTTCCACCAACGTTACCAACCACCTTTTTTGCCATAGGATTTGCAGACAAGGTACGATTCATATGAGAATTGAGCACGATTACCCCATGACTTATACTTATGCCTTGTATTCGCAAGGCGGGCAAGGACACGCCTTTGGTCTCTCAATAACGCTCACGTTGGCCTCTCGAGAGCCTCATGGGTACGTTTCGAGTCCGACTCAATTGTGTTGACCACTACCAAGCTGTTCCGATTGACGAATTCGATCCGCCGGTGCCTCGTGGTTCAACAAGCGGAAATGCAAAAGATAGACCCCGAATCTCGGTCATTCGTGTGTTTGGCGCGACGGAGACTGGCCAGAAGGTGTTGATGCATGTTCACGGAGCCCTTCAATATACATACATCGAGTACAGTGGGAGCTTGATTCCGGAGGATGTCGACGTGGCTATTCGCACTCTCCAACTTTCCATCGATCATGCTCTAGCAAGAAGCTATCGCAAGGACTTCTACGATGGGAAACATCCATATGTTGCCCACATCTCCTTGGTCAAGGGTGTCCCATTCTACGGCTTCCATGTTGGATACAGATATTATCTCAAGATCTATTTGCTCAATCCGTCGCACATGACAAGGCTAGCGGACCTTTTGCGTGAAGGTGCTGTCATGAAGAGGATGTTGCAGCCTTATGAAAGTCATATGCAATATCTGGCACAATGGATGTGCGACTACAACCTTTATGGCTGTGGCTATATCGATTGCGAGAAGGTCAAATTTCGTGGGCCGGTCCCAAAATACTTGGAAATGACCAATGCCAGGCATCAATGGCACGATCACTCAATTCCGTCCGAATACATATCCGATGGCGCTTCGCGCCCAAAGCAGAGCCATTGTGCCCTCGAGGTGGACGTGCATGTCAAAGATATTTTGAATAGGAGGAATGTTGAAGCCCGCCCGCTTCACCACGATTTCATTGAGCGCATCCATCCAATCCCCGCCGATGCAAAATTGTTGCAGAGTATGGCAGGCCTCTGGAGGGATGAGACCCGACGAAGGAAGGTTAGAATGGGCCTCGAGGATTCCAACAGCAGCCCATTTCCACCTGAAGTCCTGGTATCGATGTCAGCGGACCCGAGGAATACTTCTGCTGGCGGCTGGATCCACGAAGAAGAGTATCGCGAGAAAGTGGCCCAAGTCGCGGCTGAAGAGCGTGAAAAAAGTGGCGATCGTGAGGTCTCTTTTGACACGTTTGTGAAACCGGCATCATTGGAGGGGAGCGTACAGACCGCGTTGGAGAGCGTTGAAGATTTGTATCCACACAAGATACAAGAGCAGCAATTCTCAAACGGACGGGGCGGGCCCCCTATAAACGAGAATAGCCTAAACACCGATGAGCGAGTTCTCATTGACGAGTCAGAGGAAACACATCCTTCGGACGATGGAAGTGGTGATCGCGCAGGAAGCATGGACGGCATTGGCAATGAGATGGCCACTGGTACGGATGGGCTGGTATCGACGCCTATGAGCTCGTCAGAGTATGAGAAATATGGTATTCGCTTCGTAGGAGATCCGGGAAATCCAGACGAAGATATCTTTGATGTCCCAGAGGAATATCTGAACCATAGCCCTGTCGAGCCTAATGATTCCCAAAAACGAAGACTTGCGACCGCACCGGCCTTCCCGACAAGCAAGAGACGCCGACAGCTGGTCAATGATGGTCCAGACAAAGATATCTTCGATGCTGCAGAAGAATATCCCAGTCGTAGCACCGGCCAGCCCACTGATGTCAGAAGACAATGTTTTGCGCCAGCTTTCCAGCATAAAAAGAGGTCCAGGCTGCTCGTCAACGAGGAAAATCTTCTACCCGACCTTAGTTTGTCTGGATCTGACGATGACCCGGATTTCCCACCTGACTTCCATGACATCGAACCATTAGCAGGCCCGACGACGAAGAAGGATCGAAATATTGAATTGTCTCAAAGCAACCACCATGAAGGTTTCCCGTCAGATGGTCAACAGTCCGAGTACGAGGACGCGTCAGAAGGTCGGAATCCATCCAATCTGTCTCGGCAGTCAACATTGTCATTTCCTACGGTCAAAAATCCCAATGATCCGACCACGATTACTAGGTTGAGCCAAAAAAGCGGTGCATCTCAGAATTCATCGCAGACAACCGCTGCCAGATCCGCAATCTCTCCTGCAGCGCTCAAAACTCCAGCAAAGAGCATGTCGACGGGTTCACAGCAGACGCTGACGGCCCCAACCACGAGTGGCAGCAGTAAGTCGTCGAAGTCTTCGCGGCTCGTCATCAACGGGCTGTCGGCCTCACAAGGAGACCGTCATTTGCAGGTATATCAGGTCCGTGCGCCGAGCTTCAAAGAGATTGGAACGACTTTGTGGCAGCACGGTCTTCCGGATGTCATTTATCAAGAAGCATTTTACAGCAACGAGGAAGATGTGCCTGAGCAGGCAAGAGAGTATGCAGGTCGTCAGTTCAGGCTTGAAAGTGTAACGGTTCCATATCTCCCCGAGTTTGACCCTGCCGGTACCTCTCCAGCAGTCTTTGGACGGAGGCCAGCCTTGCTCCTTGATTTCGCCGCGGAGCGAGTTCGAGATAATCAGAGACGAAAACGATGTAAGATTTCCGAATGGGTCATTGCTGAACCGCCACCTCGCCGGATCGATGTTCTCGCTTGGTTAGAAGACGAGCGCAGAGCCCAGGACGAAGAGACTGTTTCCACCGGCCCGGTCGGATTGCGGAAAGAGGATCTGTCTCAGATTGATGGACCGACACAGAAGAATCGACATGGTTTCAAATATTCGCAGAAGGCGATCAGTACGAGCGTCCAACACGAGACGCAATATATGAGTATGATGAGCCTCGAGGTACATGTCAATACCCGAGGATCGCTTGCCCCAAACCCTCACGAAGATCCCATTGCTTGTGTCTTTTGGTGCCTGCAAACTGATGATGAAGAGCTGGAAACGAACGGAAGCAAGGATGGTCTCCGGGTGGGAATCATTGCTGTTGCCGACGAGCCTCATATCGCCAAAAGGATAGGTCGCAACGTCCCTTTTGACGTTGAAGAAGAATCGACTGAACTTGATCTCCTCACGCGGCTCGTCGATATTGTCCGGCTATACGATCCAGACATCTTAACAGGGTATGAAGTTCACAACAGCTCGTGGGGATATTTGATCGAACGGGCGCGCGTTACATATGATCTCAATTATTGTGATGAACTGTCGAGAATGAAGTCGCAGTCCCATGGTCGATTTGGGAAACAAGATGACAAATGGGGATTTAATCATACGTCGACGATCCGAGTCACCGGTCGACATACCATCAACATCTGGAGAGCCATGCGAGGTGAATTAAATCTGCTTCAATACACCATGGAAAATGTGGTCTATCATCTGCTTCATCGGAGAATACCACACTACAGTTTTCCTGATCTGACCAAATGGTACAAGAGCAAGAATCCTCGAGATATGGGAAAAGTCATGGAATACTTCACTTCTCGAGTTCAAATTGACATCCAGATCCTTGAAGCGAACGAACTGGTGCCCAGGACAAGTGAACAAGCCCGTTTGTTGGGGGTTGACTGGTATTCCGTTATTTCGCGAGGCTCTCAATTCAAGGTCGAGTCCCTGATGTTCCGGATCGCAAAACCAGAGAACTTCATATTGGTGTCGCCCAGTCGAAGACAGGTTGGTGGACAGAATGCATTAGAATGCCTGCCACTCGTGATGGAGCCTCAGAGCGACTTCTACACCAGTCCATTGTTGGTGCTGGATTTTCAGTCGCTCTATCCGAGCGTGATGATTGCTTACAACTATTGTTATTCGACCTTCCTGGGTCGCGTGGTGAGCTGGCGTGGCACCAACAAAATGGGCTTTACCGATTATCGGCGCGAGCCGAGGCTCATCGAACTTTTGAAGGACGACATCAACATCGCGCCAAACGGAATCATGTACGCAAAGACCGAGATCCGCAAGTCTTTACTCGCCAAAATGCTGAGCGAGATCCTGGAAACCCGAGTGATGGTCAAAAGTGGTATGAAGATGGACAAAGATGACAAAACCCTGCAAAGGCTGTTGAATAACAGACAACTGGCTCTCAAGCTGATCGCAAATGTCACTTATGGCTATACCTCGGCGTCGTTCTCGGGACGGATGCCTTGTTCCGAGATCGCGGATAGTATTGTTCAAACGGGGCGAGAGACCTTGGAAAAGGCCATTGCACTGATTCACTCGGTTGAGCGCTGGGGCGCCGAAGTGGTTTACGGCGACACCGACAGTCTCTTCGTCTATTTGAAAGGTCGAACGCGCGAACAAGCGTTCGACATTGGGGAGGACATTGCAGAGACCATCACCAAGATGAATCCCCGGCCGATCAAACTCAAGTTTGAAAAGGTCTACCACCCGTGTGTCTTGCTTGCCAAGAAACGATATGTGGGCTTCAAGTACGAGAGCAGAAATCAAACCGAGCCCGACTTTGATGCCAAAGGCATCGAGACCATTCGTCGAGATGGCACTCCTGCCGTGCAGAAGATTGAAGAAACCGCATTGAAGGTGCTCTTTCGTACCTCGGACCTAAGTCAGGTCAAGAGTTTCTTTCAGGCGCAATGTGCCAAGATCATGCGTGGAAAGGTGTCGATTCAAGATTTCTGTTTTGCAAGAGAAGTCAGGCTTGGGACCTACCGCGAAAAGGGGCCCCTGCCTCCAGGGGCACTCATTAGCACGCGACGAATGTTGGAAGACCCTAGGCTGGAACCCCAGTACGGAGAACGAGTTCCCTATGTGGTCGTAACAGGCGCACCGGGCGCGAGACTGATTGATCGATGTGTGGCGCCCGATGTGCTCCTCCATGATGCTCATTCAGAGTTGGATGCGGAATATTACATCTCGAAGAACATCATCCCGCCGCTCGAGCGAATCTTCAATTTGGTCGGAGCCAACGTCCGTCAATGGTATGATGAAATGCCAAAATACCAGCGGATCAGACGGGTTGAAGCCGGGCTCGGCACCGAAGGGAAAGAGCCGGCACTCTCGAAGAAGACCTTGGAGTCGTACATGAAATCCTCGACGTGCTTGGTGTGCCGAGAATGCCTTGATGGCGAGTCACCATTGTGCCAAAGCTGTTTCCACCAATCTGCACGAAGCATGCTTGAACTGCGGTCGCGGCTCTTGAAAGCCGAGCGTAAAGTGGCACAATTGGCCAAGGTCTGCCGTTCGTGCTCTGGATTGGGCTGGAATGAGGAAATCCGATGTGACAGCAAAGACTGTCCGGTATTCTATTCTCGAACTCGGCATACCGCTGCCCTTGCGAATGAAAAAGCGCAGATATTGCCCGTATTAGAGAGCTTGGAGAGATATGATGAGGGAGCAATGGATTGGTAGCATTTGGTGGACTCCATCGACTTTTGAGATACCCAGTTTGGTTATGATGGGGAAACAGATAGGCGAGGACAGGACGGGACGGGACAAAAAATGACATTGATGAGTATGCGTGGAATAGCAGATGGCAAAGGATTGAAATTTGACTGATGGACTGATATCTCTATAACTAAGGTCTGCCTGTTTTGGCTCTTCCGGCGATGGCTCTTCCGGCTTTGGTGGTGGCTCCACCGGCCGTGGCTCTTCCGGCTTTGGCGGTGGCCTGCCCCCGCCGTGGCTCTTCCACAACCCACGTTTAAAATTTAAGGCATCCACGGTGGAACTCGAGTCCCCAGGGATTGCTTTATTATAAAACTGAGTCACATCGCTCTGAACATATTTTACGTCGGGAGGGCAAACGGCCCTATCGCTATATCCCGGGGAAGGTATAGCCGTTATATTTGAAAATGCCCTTTGTTGCTTGATGGTGGCAGAGCCCGGATCGGTATATCCCGGCGGAGGTCGAACAGCTTCGTTGGAAGAAGCTGTTTTTTTTTTATTTTGGACGATGGGCTGGATAGGCGTCCCGGTGGTATTGAAGTGCTCTTCAATCTGTCGCGACGCAGCTCGCGGACGTAGATACTCAGTGCCTCGCCGATCTTCTAGCTCTCGTCGGCGCCGCTTAGGGTGGACCGTGTTCTGTTCACAGGAATGGTCCCCTACGCCGCGGAGGGGGAGCGTGATGATATGGGTCACCGTGATCTTGTACCGTCTTGAAGACTGGCCAGATGGGAGATTTGAGTGACCCGGGCTTTGGAGGCATTCCGGGTATGGGAGGAATTCTCCTTTTCCTAGATGCTGGAGGGGGGCCCGAGATAGTTCCTCCGATACCCAGAACGTCCTTGAGCTCCGAGGTCTCTTGAATCTCCGACGTAGACGACGGGACTTCTCGGTTTGGGAGCAGGAACTCTAGACCATGACGGGCGGTTTTCCCATGGTGTATTAACCGTGACCGTGTCCGATGAATCCATTGTGGAATCCGTAGTCCTTGGAACTCCCAGGGGGAGAAGGATTTATGCGGCGCTTCTTCCGAGCACAAGAAGCAGGTCTTGCAGCCAATGAGTCATCTGCATTCGCTGGCTCGGTCAACTGGACCATCACGGGCGTGTTGTCCCAACGAGTCGATTCAACTAACGTAACCAACTCGTTCAACTCAACTGTGTTGAGCGCCGAGTCGAGGAGTTGAGCTCGTTCCCTGGTCCAGCTCGTCCGCTCGTCAAGCTCACTGGCGAATGTCAAGAGGTTATGAAGTTGGAGAGGCACGAACACCCTCATCTTTACCTGGAGCATGTGTATTAGTTCAACCACTCCTTGGACTTTTTGAGATGGATAATCGAGCCTTTCAAGACATTCACGACCAGTGAGGCACATGTTGATATTCGAGGGACGTGTTCGACGAAGACTTCAGGTTCGTGTATCCGCGTACAACTTCTAGGCACTGTTAAAGGGGCAGGTTCTTTGGTCTTACCGCAAGGCTACAGGAGGTCTCAGTTTTACCACCTCTGAAAGAAGTGGCTACTCACACCCTGCGCCGCGAGAAGGCGCCTCCTGATTGCAGGGCGGCACTGCAGGAACATCAAAGTGTCCAGGTTCAGCGACGAATCAGTACTCCGGACAAAAATCACGCCGTGGCTCGGTCAAGTTCAAAACAAGTGACTTCGTATCATTATAGGACCTGATTGGTTCGAATCGTGACAACAACACGACGATAAACAAGATAAGACCGGGACCGAGAAGAAGGAGCCGCAATATGAAATCGAGACTGAGAAAGAGACAGCGATTATCATCCGCGTCCATGTCATTGGGTATGCTATGCTTTCAGGAGGCGCGAAGGCGTGAGGTATGGATTTCTGCCACTCGGACTTGTTTGGTCCACCGTACTTGACCCCCGGTCCCGAACACTTTGCTGCATGGCCTTTCTACGTCACTGGATTCGTCCGTTTGCCTGCGCCATGATCTCTGCTGGGGGTTGGTTTCCAGGTGCCATTTCATCGAGCCCGACCGCGAACTCGTATCTTATTTCCTTACGGAGATCCAAGCCAGAAACACCATCACTTTGCCTCAGCTGCCCACGGTCGCCACGTCTGTGCGCACCGTTCGGACAGATTGTTCTTTCAATGCCTTCCTAACAAATGGGTTCAATACAATGGTTCCTCTTCGTCTACGTCCTAGGTGGCCTCACCTTCGTCCCCTTGGTGATTGTGCTCTTCCTCCTCCATGCCTACTATACACTCCCTCCGCCGAAAGATGAGACGGAGAAACCCCACGACGATCCGGCTCAGCTCGTTCGCCCTGGCGACGAGAAAGCGGCTTTCAAAACCGCTACCGACGATTTAGCCGAGCAGTTTCATCGAAACCATGACTCTGATGTGGCCGCGGGATATTTCGCAGTCAGTCGAGAATACGTACCAGGTGGCGTCAATGGCAAGCCCCCCGATAAACTCACGCCGGCGGGCGATGTGATGGCACAAGAATCTCCCAGCGTCTACCAGAGCATGTACAGAAGTATATTTGACCGGTCACAAAAACCAACAATAGAACCGAACAAGGATGGTGCGGGAAAGAACGTGAAGAAGTCAAACAATGTGTTCTATGTGGTCCTGAGGTAGGGTTGAGAAAGGTCCCTGGGACAACTGCGTCCCCTGGCTGACATCAACGTAGACACGGACACCTCATGCTTTACGATGACATACAACAGATGGAAGTTCGCTATGTCATCTCCCTTGAATATCACGATGTTGACGTCTATGCGGGGGGAGAAGAGATCCCCGAAGGAGAATTGTGGATTAAACGACACTCCATTCGGCTGAAACGGAAGAAGACCCGGGCTGGGGACCACTCCCACTCCCTGCCATTCTTCCTCTTTGGCGAGAGTTTGTCGGAAAAGGAGGATTTCTATCATGCGCTGCTGAGAAATCAAGAGAAGAACACTAGCGACGATTCGCCGGTCCCACAACAATTCGAGGTCGATCATATTGTGATGCTGGTTCAGAAGCTCCATTCATCGGAAGAGCACTTGCAAACGAGGTGGCTCAACGCGATGATCGGCCGCTTGTTCTTGGCCATGTACAAGACGCCAGAGATGGAGAATTTCATCCGAACCAAGCTCACCAAGAAGATTTCACGAGTCAAGAAGCCGAATTTCATCACCAAGCTGGCGTTGCGCAAGATCGACCTCGGAAATGGCGCCCCTTTCGTGACCAATCCAAGACTGAAGGACCTCACGGTCAATGGAGATTGTACCGTCGAGGCCGATGTCAATTACACGGGACACTTCCGCATTGAAATTGCCGCAACGGCGCGGATTGACCTGGGATCCCGCTTCAAGACGCGTGAGGTCGACATGGTGCTGGCGGCCACCTGCAAGAAGCTCGAAGGCCATGTCTTGGTGCGGTTCAAACCACCACCGAGCAATCGATTCTGGTTTACATTTGAAAAGATGCCACAGCTCGTGCTGGATCTGGAACCGATCGTCAGTTCGCGACAAATCACCTACACTTTCATTCTCAGAGCGATCGAGAGCCGAATCAGAGAAGTCGTGGCCGAGAGTATTTGTATGCCTTTTTGGGACGATGTTCCTTTCTTTGATACACGCCATCAGCGTTATCGGGGAGGCATCTGGAAGACGGAACCGGTGTCTACCGATGCCACGGAAATCCCCAATGACGATGTCGAGGATGCGGCTGAAGCGAGTGATTCAGGAACCAGAATGCCAGCCGAGTTATCCAAAGATGATCGAGCCGTGAGTATGCCTGTATTGGCCGACAGCAAAGCACCGGGCAAGATCAATGCCGCCAAAAAGTCAATATCATCGCTCAATGATCTTTCGGGCACGAAGTCTTCTGAGATAGTGGACAAACCTGATCCATCAACACCACGGTGGATGCGATCGCCTTCGTTCGCCAGTGCCGCCAATCCCACCATCACGGCAAATCACGCGGACGGCAACACACCGACACGAGAATCTGATCCGAGCTTGAAACGAGAGAGCATTGCCACAATTTTGAAAGATCTGTCGGCTAGAGCAGGATCAGGAAACCCTTCACCATCAGGATCATTAACGGGATCACCTCCGGTGGAGTCGGTCATGGCATCGGCGGTGAAGGACATACCCAGGAGGCCTTCAGATGTTGCTTCCAAGGCTTCAGATGATGGTTCAATGCAACAGGACGATCAGTCCAATCATACGGCTTCGTCGCTTCCCCGACCAACCACGTTAGCTAGGAGACGGTCACTCCAATCTCTGGATACTGGTGATGTGAAAGATGGTAGACCCAGTTCGGCTCAGGAAAGCGCAAAACCTACAAGAGGCCTTGCACAAACGGCGAGGTCGTTGACCAGTGCTGACAGAAAGCAAGCCCTTGCATCTGTCAATGCGGCGGCTGCAGCCGCACAAAAATGGGGTTGGGGAGTGCTTGCAAGAAATAGACAACGCGAGGCTCAGGCTGCAACCGAAAGGGGATCAAACGATCCCTCAGGCCCTCCTACCCCAAGAGAGCCTATGGGACGTGGAAGGCCTCTTCCACCACCTGGAATCCCTCTTCCTCCGCCAGAAAAACCAGCTAGACCCAGTGTGTTCATGGTGCCCAAACGAAAGCCTGTACCGCCCCCATTGCTTCCAAAGCGTCCGGAGGTCAACGGATCGAACGACGCTGGTTTGGCCAAGTCCGCATCAAAGCCACCACTACCAGAGAGGCGGAAACGACAAAGCTCAATACAACCGGACGATGAGTCTGAAGCCGACGTCCTCGTAGTGGAAGCTCCTACAGAATCGGCACCTACGAGTCCGGCCGCGGTCACAGACGAACACCATGATGATTTCTTTGGACATGGCGAGACGCCAGACACAGAGAGTGACACGAAGCCTCCACTACCGGATCGACGGAGTGAAACTCCGCCTCATCTTTCGGAGGACAAAGAAAATATGCACAGACAGGAATTGAGTATGTATATCTAAAGCCAGATACAACACGCAGTTTATGCAGAGAGAGATATGATACCCATGGCAGATAGCACGATATCTATTCCTCATACATCAGCTCAACTTCTTGTCGCACTGGCCCCATAGATTCCAACCAGATCACCTTCCGGATCAACCATTTAAGCCCATGTATGCCACTACCTGTGCCATACGAACCATCGGCCATCTCCATGTTTTTCATCCTGGTTCTATTTGCTGCAGCAATGTCCATGGGGGTTGTTTCGCATCTTTCCGCACCAAGTAAACGTTGAAAAAGAGTTGGAGTTCAAGGGCCAACGTGTCATCTTGGTATCACTATTCGCGCAGAGAAACACTTTACCCCGTCTCGCTTATAGCAGTCTCCAGCAAGCAGTCGGACACAGTATGTTGTGTATGATCCCGGGAATAAAGTCTCCGCGATATGAATGAGGTCTTCGTTGACTACTGAGCCAGTACAGGTCCCTGGGCCAGTGATTCTATCATGCCAGCACGAAGGTGTTATTAATGATCCTCAACAGCGTACCAGTCGCCTGAGGCTGGTCACGGAAGTCAAGATTCGCTTTGGTCACCACGTTGAGGCAGAAGTCATCGCCCCGTCGACGGCAGTCACTAGACCCACCAGGACGCATATGAGCTCTCTAATATCGAGCATGGCTACTGTACACAGGTATGATCGTCTTAGCCGCGGGATGTGCAGTAATTGGCCAGCTGCATCAGGCATACAGACATCCCATTTTACCTCCGACCACAATGATCTCCTTCGATGGGAGGATTTGGGTACGTCAATTGCCTTTGGTCGACTTCGAAAGCGGACACTTGGTTTCGATAGCAGAATCGTGGCAAAGGTGTGTAGGCAGCATCGGAGTGTCGGTCCCGAAAGGTAAATCATACAAATTCCAGATATCCCGTGCCCATTCCTACTCTCGGACGGGTTCTGCATCCGCCAGGCAGCCATCATAAAAAGCAAAAAGGCTTCTGCATTATGGAAATCACTTGGATCATCGCATAATCTACTTTGGAAGGACGCAGTGCTGGTTTTGCAGAGCAGCTGGGCTCCATCCAATTTGCCGTGCCCCTCAAGTCGCAGCTGGTAAGGTCGATATGGAATTGACTATAATTTCGTCCATATCTCAAGCCGCGGCAAGAGTTATTGGATGTTGAAACGAACTCGAATCTGAAATTCTTAGTCAAGGAAGAGCTGGCGTCAGATCCTAAACTTCTGGACAATTTGTTGGGGACAGGAGACTCTGCTCAAGGAGGACATACGAGTCAGCAAATTCAGTTCAATCCACGCGGACGTCTCATGCCGAAGTTTGGAAACTAGGGCAACAATGAGGCGTGACAAAAGCGCCATATGCCATTTGGCATGGTCGTCAGCGTTCAGGCTACGAGGGCTTGACAAACTGTACCGCCGCCGTACACCATGCACGGTAGAGATGCTGGCAGCCTCACGCCAGCGCATGTTCATCCGCCTGAAACATACAGTTGTGCCTTCCATGGTCCCAAACAGTCTTCTTTCTATATGCGATCAACGTTTATCATATTCACATCTTCGCAAGGATAATCCTAATCGTGCAATATTGCGCATACCCACTGCTGTGTGACCTGCAAACAGCAATGATGCCTTCCGCCTCTTCTCCTTAGCAAACCCCAGCTCCACCCCAGTCGACTACAGCTATCAGGAGGTATGAAGCAATCGAGCTCGCTGAAGATATATCAGGATCAAAAGTTTCGAGAACGGTAAGTCATGGCCCGGGGAAAGACTCTTATTTCGATGTTCGATATCTTGGCATGTGAAGGTTCTCCTTGTCATCTCCAATGTAAAGAGGTGTTTTCCAGCCACCACATCATTCTCCAGTCTTCCATTGACCATTATATATATATGTTTTGGGGAGGGTTTCGGTATTAGGAGGTTGGTGGGAAGGTGGTTAAGAAGCACCTACTATTTAAGTATGGGATGAGGTGACCGTAGCAGGCTCACCACCGCCTCGGGCCCGTCCCAGGCCGCCCACGACAGCGGTGTCTGACCGGAGCTATCCCTGGATCCCAAGTCGGCGCCCTTCTCGAAGAGCAGCCTCACCACCGCCTCGTGCCCGTTCAAGGCCGCCCACGACAGCGGTGTCTTACCGTAGCTATCCCTGGACTTCAAGTCGGCGCCCTTCTCGAGGAGCAGCCTCACCACCACCTCGTGCCCGTTCCCGGCCGCCCTCGACAGCGGTGTCTGACCGAAGCTATCCCTGGACTCCAAGTCGGCGCCCTTCTCGAGGAGCAGCCTCACCACCGCCTCGTGCCC